>NC_056747.1:682505807-682513796 GCF_019279795.1 Protopterus annectens | reverse complement strand
GGAAAAATAAAACCAGGCGTGCGGAGTACTATTTCAAAAATCTCATTCCTTTATTATTCCGTTCGTTTATAATTGAGCGCTTTCATTCCTTAGTAGTCATGGAACTTCATCAGAATAATAAAAATGAAAATGTGCAACAGTTAATATAGGAGTCAGTTAATTAGTAAATGCATAAACATGGAGTGGATATGGTTTTGCATATAAAATCAGTAAAGTATTGGTGCGAACAAACCGTGCATTTACAAAATATTGTGAGCATCCACTGGCGTTTCAAGAATAGGCGGGTAGTAGGTGTGAGCCAATGGACGTGTAAAAATTAGCATACTAACAGAGCACCAATAGCAATGTAGAAATTAAACCTATAATATATAAGAACCAATAGGATTTGTAGAATTCACATTAAAATGTGCAAAAGCAACCTCTGTTAGAAGCGTGCAAAAGTAAAACTTGTTTATAACGCAAGAAATGTACACATTCAATGTCAGAGCGAATTTACATTGTACAGGATAGTATAAAGTCAGCATTATTATATGAATGTACAAGTCAACTGAGTCAGTAGTAAAGTTGCTTCGAGACGAATGGTTTAGTTTAGCCAACGTAGAGCACATTTCAAGTTTATGCTGTCATTAATTCCAGGGGGCGAATCAGCCCCTAATAGTAGTTGCCAACGTAATTCTTTAAGTTCAAAGAGGTTGTTCAGGTCTCCTACAAAGGGTTCTAGTTGCTCAAGTACAGAGAAATTAAATTTAGTGAACTGCCTGCAAGATAGACTGTGTTTTCCTAAAGCATTTGTGGAGTCATGAGAGCGGATCGCAGTGCAATGTTCCTTAATGCGATGAGATAGCTTTCGAGTGGTTTTGCCATTGTAGAAAGCAGCACAAGTTGAGCAGGTTGCTGCATAAACCACATTTGTTGAGTGACAAAAGTAATGTTTAGAATGCTTCACTGTGAAATTGCAATGTTGGAAATGAATGGAGTTTCCAAGTTGGATATGAGCAACCTGCTATACATACATATATATATATATATATATATATACACACACACACATGTGTGTGTGTGTGTGTGTGTGTGTGTGTGTATATATATATATACATACATACACACATACATACGTATATAAACCCACAAAAATTTGATGAAGTTTTTTCTAAGGGCAAAAGTGCTCATCTATTTGTTTTTCAATAAAGATTTTTTTATTTCTAAACAAGTTGTAAGTGCCCGATTACTATGGATTCTCAAAATGAGCTTGTCTATTGTGCATGGTTCCTTTTTCCTGATTTTTTTAGGATTGTCAGGCAGCTGCTTTGTTGCTCACAAGTCCCAGTTTTCTCTGTGGCCTATTTTTTTTTTTGCCCTTATGGGAGGTAGGAATCTTACCCCCTCTCCAAGGCTAGAAAACAAACTTTTTGCTGTAATCTAGCCTTACAAAAACAACCCAAATGTCTAGTACTCCCTTCCCCAAGACCCAGCTCTAAAAAAATCTGTATTGTCTTCATATTGGTAAGAACTCTCGGGAGGGGGGGGGGCGCGATATTAACAGATTACAGTGTGTGTTAAGCAAAATTTAACGTAAAGTAATACATGTCTGCTGAGGCAACCTAGTATCTTGCACACTAAATGGATTCAGCTCAGTAGCAGTCTTTACACAGCATCCTGGAACAAACAACTGGGTATTATCTGAACACTAAAGCACTGATTACCAGAAGACCATTTTGCCAGGAACGGAAATCTAAACTTCCAAACACATTTTTACAGTTTGTCCCAAGTTTTAGTGCCCTGAAGGGGGGCAAACCAGTCTTTGATAAAGGGATTTTTGAATTACATATACATATGCAACCAGTAAAACTGGGCAATTGCCCAATTTATCAAATTCACACAAGTCTTTTACTATGCACATCGCTGCTTTGTGACTACAGGTATAAATACACACCATTGGAGTGGCCACTAGAAGCTCTGTGGAATCAGCAGTGTATCAAACACATGCTGAGCAGCTTTAGGATTATGTAGGAGAAAAAAAAATCAAAAATAAATAAATAAATAACAGAATTTACTATCTTAAAATGGTTTTAAACCATTTTCAACCACAACCTGTGCCCTTGGGGGGTTAGAATAATGACTAAGAGGTTTACCTATCTGCTTCCATTGCATATTACAACTAGAAAAGAGATCACAGCTGTTTTGTTTTTGAATCACACAAATTGGATAAGCTTTATGCATATTGATCCTGTGCCCTTTAACGTGTATGTAATGCCAGTTTCTGGTGCTTTAGTATATAGAACACTCTTCTGATATGTGCTTATCAGTGTAGTGCTAGGTTACGATAACTTGCTCTTTTTATACACTGAATTACTGAGGTTCTCAGTTATAATCCCTCCTGCTAAACTACTTTCAGCTTACATTCATTTTTTTTTTGCCATCTCTCTACCCCTATACTTTCCTTATATTCTCTTACTTTGACTCACTGTGGTCCTTCATCTATCTATGTTATATTAACTATTAACTGACTGTCTCAGTGATCCATCACCCAGTCTATACAACCAGACATCTCACACACACAGTTAAACAGCATATTTAAAAAAAACAACAAAGAACCTTTTCAAGTTTAACCCAGAAATATCCATTACTACTCTATTATCTAATAACTGTAATTTCATAAAAATCCTCCCCTTAGATGATGGTACAACTTTTCTATATACCCTGAACAGCCTTTCACCTCCTAGAATGAAAAGAGGAAAAACAAATAATGCAATCCAGCTATCCAAAAAGAGTAGAATGGTAATGCTGGATTGTGAAAATAATGGCAAAAATATAAAATACCACAATATCTTGAATACTCAAAATGCTTTGCAATCATACTAAAAAGCAAATTAATTAAGAGAATAAACTATACCATAGTAATTTCAGAGTAATAATAAACACAGCCCTAAAAAAAAATCTGGAGAGCCATGAAAGAAATCTTGCATCTTGGCCATTAATTCAACCCTAAGCCCTTTCACAATAACAAGTCACTTGAAACAGCAATACAGTTCAACTCGTATTTCATAGACAGCATAGCATTTCTAACAAAGAATTCCCCAACATCTAATCCTAACCCTACCCAGCAATCGCGTATCACCACGCCCACTTCCACCTTCAAACCTCTAACCACAACCTATATAAAATTCAAACCATGCTCCACTTCACCTTCCAAGCAAGTACCTTAAAATGGCAGCCGATAGCACCGCCTACCCGGTCTCAGTTCTTATAGGTCAAGCTAGGAATCCCACATTCCCTCTCTCTGGAAAAAGTCACACATTACCCCTCTGCACAAAGGAGGAAATTCAACAGACATTACTAACTTTAGACCTATAGCAATCTTATCTGTTCACTTCAAAATGCTTGAAAAATGTATTAAAAAAACAATTGTTAACCTATCTACTGCAGGAACACCACCTATCCCCCACTCAACATGGTTTCTGTCCTTCCCATAGTACTAACACACTGCACTTCTAACTTACATAGATGCTGTCAATAAAAGGTAGGGATAATGGCACACTAGTCTCCTTATTTCTAAACTTGTCTAAAGCCTTTAACATTGTTTGTCACAGCAAACTTCTACTTCAAATGTCCTCATTAGGTCTCTCTCTCAACACACCCTTCTGTGGCTACCTATCGAACAGCTATCAGTCATTAAAATGGCACTCCACCCTCGCTCCATACCTCCCAGTCACCATCGGTATACCACAATGCTCTGTCTTTGGTCTCCTCCCCTAACAATCTCACTAACACCCTCCAGACATCAGAACTCCCTAATACAGTATACAGATGACTCCACACTCATTTGCACATCTGACAACATGGCACACCTCCAAAAAATTACTTGGGAAGCTTTTGTTAGTAATTGAAAAATGGCTTTATAACTCAACTAATGCTCAGCCCTTTAAAAAATACACCACTTTTCCCCGCAAATCCCTCTTTCATGAAAAAAAAATGGAAAGTCCTCTCTCTTGATAATACAACCACTGAAGTCACTTCTCAAAGGAAATTATTAGGGATGATAATCTTAAATCTGACCTGCACATACAAAATTGCTAAGAAAAACTCATCAAAAACTAGGGATGCTTTATAAAGGCAAAAACATTCTCACCGAAGCAACTATGAGCTACACTTGTCTCTACGTATCTCCTTCCACACTTCTTTATGGTGCTCCCATCCTTGTTAACCTTCAGGCATCGTAAGAATCTAAACTTGAACAATACTATAACAATGTTACTAAATTTGCAGCAAATACTCTCAGAACTCACCACTGTATAGAACTAGAAAGCCTAAATTAGTTAGAACTACCCCCCCCCCCCCCATCAACTAACATATATACAACTTCTTACCACATATAACATTATCCAGAATCCATATCCTTGCCCGGCACTAAATAACATTCTACACAGCTATGATCCTAGTTGGTCATTACGACCCAGTTACTACAAATTTCTATCTGTCCTCAAACCTATCAAATCTGCTGGACATTGTGTGTACTCGTACCATGTTGCTAAAGCCTGGAACTCCTTACATGTATCCAACAGGTCAATACCCTCCATCCCATCCTTCAAAACCATTCTGAAATACTTTCTAGGCAAAAGCTGGCTCTGTTCTTGCTGAACACCAAGATAAACTGCGAACAAATACCCATTCATACCTTACATCTCCTAATTCTTCCTTCTTCACTCTCTTCCTTATTTACATCAATTTCTCCCCCTTCGCTTTCGCTCTAAATATACCACAAACCTGCTCTTCTCTTATTTCGTATTGCAATTCCCGCTTGTATTACACTAACTTACTTTTAATTTCTCTATAAACTGGCTAAAATTTCTCTAACTATGAAATCATTGTCATATAACTTATCTATTCTTAACCAATGTCTTTATGTTATGTCTAACTTGGCATTATTTAAACTGTAGTTTTTTTTTTTGTATTATTTTTAAAGACTGTAAAATTATTGTTCTTAAAACACTTTGTAATACTTTGGAGGTTTTCTCCCTGGGCCTCCGGTGAAAATGGGCTCCTACCCATTCCGACTTTCCCGGTAATCAAATGTCAATAAATCAATACATACATACTGAAACTGTCCTTTGCTTATACAGTTGAATCCACATAATTATGTCCTGTAACTTTCATACGCTTTGTCAGTACACACAACCAAGTTTTAGAATGATCTCCTTCTTCATTATGATAGTTCCTAAAATGAATCAACTCAAGAAGTAATAAACTGAATCTCTTTTCCAACTAGTACTGCAACATCTCATAACAAAATACAGATTCAATTAATATTCAAACTACATAGTTCATTAAAATCATTCCTAGAAAATTTATGGATACACAATCATTTTTCAGTCAGCAAAATCAGGTTCCCATCACAAACTTAAGATTTAAGTATTTGATCAATACGCAGACTCAGTAAAACAATTAGCCTCTAAGCTGACCATACTACTTTTTCAGATATGAAAAACTCCAATACGTATTGCTATTTAATTACATATTCTAACATAATATATCATAACCTCCACCATGGATATTTTTTAACACTACTTCCAATGCATGAAATCTAAATCCATGCTTCGTAGCTTCGCACTGCACTTTATAAACACACTTATCACACCTTTATACCAGTTTTAATGAATATATTAATTATGCATGCATTTTTAAATGCTTCCTACAGTAGAGGGCTTTTTCAGGGACATGTCTAATATTAACTATTCATCTACCCTCATTGTCCCTACTAATTCTTTCCTTCCCACATCCTGCCACTTTGGCATTCACCATCACCCCATCAGACATTTTCCCTTTCCAAAGATCTGTTTTAGTAGTCAGGAGTAAAAAGCATGAAGCAGAAGACTGAAGGAATCATGACTGACAATTGGTTTAGCTTTACTAGCCTAACCTTTTCCACTAGTCTGGAGGTAAAGTCTCCACACTTAACCCCAGCTATAGGGAGAAATATCCTGCTCATCCTTCTTTCTGACCAGAGTGTATTCACTCTTTGGTAAACTATATCTATTCTGTCCTAATTAATTAAAACTGCCTACCTACCCATCTGCTGATTTTTTTCCAAACAACTGGACTCTGAGTTTTCTCTCTTTCAGGAATAGGGTAGCTAGCATCAGCCACTTACTCCCATCCCTTCCCAATACCTCAGAGGTCCAATGACTGAACCCTGACCCACTAGTGCATGAGCGGTGCTTACCAATTTTTTTGTGCCACAGAACCAGCAATTATGTGGAACAGATAATGAACACGCACAAGTGCAGTCTTTACTGTCAAGGAAAGCAAGACAGTAAGTCAAGGATGAACAGCTCTGTATAAAACTGGCATATCATTTAACGCACTCATGCCAGGACTGCATTTCAGATATCCATCAAATTTATATTATAAGGTCAGTGGAATTTCTTTAACAGAAAAGCATGGTTATGTGCATGAACTTAAGACTGTAAAGGCCCTACCCTCAAACTTAGGATGGGTTTTGGGAAGAGTAAGACAGAAGGTTTCAGCTTCCTGAAACAGATCTTTGGGAGGGTGGCCTAATGGTTAAGGTATTTGCCTTACAAACACAAGGTGCAGGGTTTGAGTCTCACAAGGGATAATTGGCTAAGCTTAAAATGGCTTACAAGGGCAGTTAGCTTAGTACTAATCTATGAACCTATGAACCTATGTAGGTCTCTGAAGACTCAGCTCAAGAAAGACACTGACCCCTTTTTGACTGATGCACCCCAAGAAGTTTCAGTAATCCATCTAGGGTCCAACATACATACCCATAAATATGGGGAATGTATTCAAGCAGAAAAGCTAAGCAAGTACAGAACAGCAACTACTGTGCAACAAGTTAATTAATAAGACACCAATGACTGAAATCCATCAGTGGTGGAGTGGAAGGATACATTTCAAACTACAGCCAAGGTGACAAGAGTTTGACTAATGGCTTGGGCACTTGACAAGAATGGCAAGAAAAAATAGGTACCTCTATTGTAGGGAAGGGCGATCAGGATGCATACAGTCACAACTGAAGACAGGTGACATTCTAGCATGTGCTCTGAGGCAGGCTTCTTTTTAATAAGTTACCACTTTGTTGTACAGTAGCCTTCATTAGAGGGTGTATGTGAGTATGCATTTGCAGGAGGAACATATTGTGGGTCCTTACAATAATGTCAGTAGCTCACCCACCTGTCTAAGCAGTGAGAGTCAGGCCATGCAAATGACCTTACTGCCAGGATGCTACTAAGGGCACTAGCAACCCTCATAGCTACTTGTTATTCATCCTTGCCAGATGGCTATCTCAATTGTACTCTACTACAATAATTCCCTAGTATGGGGGGACAGACAGACTGACACTAACTTGGGGAGGTTTGATGGTTGGCATGGACAAGAGCAAAATGCTATCTCTCAATGAAAAAAAAAATGTATATATATATATATATATATATATATATATATATATATATATATATATATATAATATATATATATCTGTGTGTGTGTGTGTGTGTGTATATATATATATATATATATATATATATATATATATATATATATATATATATATAAATAAATAGTTTATTTAAAAATAATCTTTCTAAGACTACCTCCAGCCATTTGTTTTCTGCACCAACTGGAAAGACCACAGAAATACATCACAAAGAGAATCCATGGCCTCCAACACCTATCCTATGAGGACAGGCTTAAATCACTATCACTCTACTTAGTATCATACAGATTGCTCAGAGGTGATCTGTGTCTCGCCTATAAGGCAATATCGGACCCTGTCCTACTAGAAATGCTCTTTATCCGTAAGTCTAACTCATCGTGCTTTACCCACTCGACAGGCCTAAATCTAATATGTGACATCAACAAAACCTGCTGGAGAGAGAGAGGTTCATCTCCCGAAGGCTGCCCAGTCTCTGGAATAGACTTCCCATACATATCAAAGAGAGTACCCTCACTATCTCTCTTCAAATGCTA
>NC_056747.1:682448307-682500807 GCF_019279795.1 Protopterus annectens | reverse complement strand
TCAGGGGCCTCTATGAACAATCAAGCTTGTGAGGAAATATCCACTGCTAGCAGTCTCTGGATGATGTGCATTCCCGGACAGCCTGGAGTGCTCATCAGACCATCCACCAGTAGCAGATATGTTTACAAACCACCACAGTTTTACCTACTGTTTACTTATTAATAAGGTAGATGGACTGTTCCAAGGACCCCTACCAGAGAGGACCAAGGCCTTAACCAATACAATCATATTAGTTTACAGTTGCATGCAATTTTCATATACAATCATGGAATTATTGTTGCATTAAACTCCATAGCAGTAGAAAGTAGCAGCATTAAGCTAACTGCACAGTATGGCAGATAAAAAGGGAATGGAACTACTTTCCAGTATAAGAAAACAAAAGCATCAAGGACTCACAGGAACTGGTTGCATGGCAAGTCACCAACAGCCAGGTTTGCAAAGACAGCTGGAAGCCACAGTTGGTCACTCACCATGCAGCTAACCCTGATGCCCCTCCATGTAACAGATGTTAGAAATGCATATTATACAAACATGATGAACGGCGACCAGACAAAGACCTCCCATCCACGCAGGAGGAATGGTGCTGCATCATGTCACCCAGATGCAAGTCATGGAAGGGGGAGGTGATTCTTAGAAGAGGGCTCCCTGTGAGCTGCTACTTCTTTCAAACCGTGCTGCACTTGACACACCTTATTTAGGTGATAACATGGTTCTACACTACAAACAGGCATGAGAGGTCTGTGTTGTGGCCAGTCTTCATTATTCATAGTTTAGATGGAACGTCAGCCATACTACCAGGGCACCTGGGGAAGCTACATGGTAAGCCATCAATAATGGGATTTTGTTTGCCTTCAACAAGCTGTCAGTACTTTTTATGTGACCAGACACTATGTTTTCTAATAGCCTAATTATATTGCACATTAAACCAATTAGACAAATGTTTAGGGGACTGAAAAAAGGAGGCACTCAAGGGAAACTAGTCATCCAGGGTGACATCGAAGTCAAAAGAAATATGGAAATTACAAGGAAAGATTAGTCTAGGAAAAAGGAGACAGAAAAGAAAAAGGAGAGTACGGGAGAAAAAGTGTAGATACAAACACTGCAGGAGGACAGAATTTTAATCCATTATAGTCAAACATAGTTTGTGCAAGGCATACAAGATTCATGGCTTCTACCCACATACATTTCATCTACAACTTACATTCCTATTACAGTAATAAAAAAGGGAAACAGATCTTGGATTTTCAGTCTAAGCTCTAGAATTAAATAGCACCTCTGCTAGGAATGACTATTACGACTTCAAAATTCAGAGAGGTCTTAGAAACTCAAGCTACCTGTCTCAATGTGCTGGAGTCCATCACCATTCAATCCAATACAATCTTCACAGGGATCTAAACTACCCGCTGTATAGACTGGGAATCCTACACCACTTCTAAGCACAAGCCCAGCGATTCCTAAACTTTGTTCATACCAACATGGGTGATCTACAAATGCAGGGCCCATAACAGTTCAGCTTTGTTAAAGGAAGATCATGGCTATTAAATCTGGTGGACTTCTTCGACAGAGTCACCAAAGCAACAGATGACGGCAAAACTGTGCACACCTTACCTCAACCTGGCCACAGCTCTTGATATAATACCCCATTCAGGCATTCTCTAAATTAGATATAGACCCTTTTAATCACTTGCTGGACAGCCAAATGGCTAACTGGTAGGACCCAGGAGGTGAAAATAAACCAACAAGAGACCAGTCACTAGTGGAGTCCCCCAGGGCTCGATACTCGGTCCACTCCTTTTTGGCATCTATTTCTCTATAGTAGAAGCAAATGATGAAAGTTAATGGCTGTCTTAGTTTGCAGATGATTGCAAGTTGGGTCATCGGCTCCCCTGTAGACAATAGCTTTCTTAAAGTAGGCCCATCTCTGACTAACAAATGGTGCCAAAGCCATGTTCTTAAACTCAATGCTAAAAAATGCATAATTGCACCATTATGCTTACCATGTTGATACTTTGCCCCCAAGAATCAGTGGTGTGTAAAATTAGCAGGGGGTGTGGGGGATGCGGAAGTGCAGGTGCTTGCTTCTTCTGCAAAAGCTTTTGTCTGTAATGTTCTGCACTTTTACCTTTGATTTTGTATCAATGTTCTGGGTTTCGACATTCTGGTCATGATGTTTCGCAGTTCAGTGTTGTGATCTTTCGTGGTTTTATTAGGGATCCATATGATATATATATATATACACACACACACACACACACACACACACACACACACACACACACACACACACACACACACACACACACACACACACACAAAATCTACAGACATATTTTAATGCCCCACATGTTGCTCAGGCCAGAACAGCAGCCTAGGAAATATGTTTCTAACTTGCTTTTTTTCCTCTGATCTGGGCAAGTGATCACATTTTTTAAAAAAAGGAGAAATTTAACATTAATCTGACAGACTTAAGAAGTCTCTCTAGGAATGTGGAAAGAGGCATGCTTCAGTTCATTTACCTCCACTGAACATCGAACATAAAAAATAAATAAATAAATAAGGGACCATAAGGCAAAAAGACATGCATCTGCATTTTCTGTTCTCCTTCACTCTCCTCTCAGGTAGGCTCCATTTCTGCCTACCGCTTACTGAAATTTAGGTGGCTACCATTAAAAGTTTTAAAGCCTGGAGTTCATGTAGGGCACTGAAGCTAGCTACAGGACATCAGTCCTTCTAATGCTTGTACTTCACCTGTCTGTTCAACAGATGTTGATGCACACATCAGTGTTTATGATGGTGGTCTCTCTAATGTTAGCCCTGGTAGAGTCATTTTATCTTGCATAAGCCACCCCAACAGGCACCTGCCTGCAACCAGGTGTCACAGACACAAATCTGTTGCACAGGCATTTGCCCTCAAGGTCCCTGTTGCAAAGACACTTTTTCCCATCCTCTTAGTTTTGAAAATGAACCAGACATCCCTTTATTCTAGTAAGTTAGTACCATCATTGCCTGGGGCACCAACACAAATTACAGCTCATACCATGTCTATATCCCAGTCCTGGTACAGTCAGACATACCTCTCTCAAGCTTGGGTTTATATTAGAACATTGAAGTATTACTACATCGAATGTTCTAATAATCGAACCATTTCACTCAAAACACCACATCATCTAACACTCAGAACAGCAAATTTTTTCCCAGGGAAAAAATTCGCCGTTCCAACAAACTTACACACAACACAAGCACACCAAAATACATAAAGCACACACACACATACACTTCACAAAACCATTCACTTAACCATACATACACTACTAGCTATCCACTTACCTTAACCCAACCCTAACCCTAAGGTCCGTAACTACCGCACACTCACCTTACCCGCTCCCTAACCCTAAAGTCCCTATCGCACACTCACCTTACCCGATCCCTAACCCTAAGATCCCTATCGCACACTCATCTTCGTTCACGCATTTACCTTAACCCAGTCCGTAACCTTCACTCCACAGTCGAGGAAATAGCGAAGCTGCAGAAACAGCTCACTGAATACTTTCCCTAGGAAAGTATTAGATATTCTGCAGCTTCGCTATATTCAGCATTCGATGCAAAGGGTTTGATATTAGTACATTCGAAGTAGTAATACTTCGATGTACTAATATAAACCCCTCAAACTTTTAGTGCAAGAGATATGGGCAACTCCTATAATAATAGGAGTAGGAGAACAAAGGCCAGATTTTAAATATTGCTTTAATAACACGATTTGCATTACACTGCACTTTACAAAGGATATGAAGTCTGAAACTTAAATGTATGCCATTATTTAGTGATTTTTAATCCTCTGTGATTTGCCAGAAAACCATTTACATCCCAAGCAGTGATGTGAAAAAAGTGCACACATTATATCCATTATCACCACCAATGTGCCTTACGGAAGCAGAGAGGCAGCAATTTCAAGCGTCAGTGCCTTGAAGCAGATAAGCTGATTTAAGCTGCAATTATAGGAAAGAAACCATATGTCCCCTTAGGAACTAGGAAGAAGTAGATGTAGAATCACACCTCTTTTCCAAGTAAGGGACATCCTCTACACTGGGTCTGTTCAAATTTTTTTTTTTTTGGGAGGGGAGGTAGGAGCTCTGACATGCTCAGCATTACCATGTCTGCAGCCCAATGGATCTTGCGGATTTCTCAAGTCAGGGCAAACTCAAAGAACATCCTTTCCATGGGCAAACCCAGACATCAGGTCTGCTGTCCGTGAGTTAGCAGAGTAGACTTTTTAGGCGACTCCAGAAGACACAAAACCATATCAAGCTTCAATGTCCTACTTGGTCTGTGAGAAGGCTTCCTACTGATTTGAAGATGGTTAGGCTTAGAAGATGAAAATGACAAGGAAAGATCCTACAGTTCTTCCATAGTGCTGATGACTTCTTTCCTTTTCAAAGGTTCATCCACAGCTCAAAAGGTCTTATCTGACTGAAATTCCCCTCCAAATTATGTATGCAGAAAGTTGCCTTTGAGCTTCTCCTTAAGGGAGATCAGCCTCAACCATGCCCTCTATTCACAAGCATATGCATGAGCTTGGGGCTTTGACCACTGTGTCAGCACAATCAAAATTAGAGGACCATACAGCTGCCCACTGTAGAGGATGCACACAGTCTTCAGCACTTCCTCCTGCAGCCTAGACCAGTTTTACCTCAGCCATGGGTTTCTACTTACAAGCTGCAATAATGGCAGTCTTTCTGATCAGCTCCATGGGGAAGTAGATCTCAAGATTTCACCTACACTAACTGGTGAAAAAAAATAGGGGACAGAAGTCAGCCCACAAAGGAAGTTATAAGACTCTGGTTTCCTCTAAATGAGTGGACTTCTGAAGGAAGCTGCAGTATGGAGTACATATTCCTTTGTCCAGACATAATGGGGTCCTCAGACTCAGTCACCCAGGTAAAAGACCACTCCCGACCCTGTGCTAGCTCCAGTAAAGCTTTAGCATTAACTTGTTCTGGGGTGACGCTACAATTTGAGTGTGTCCTATGTCACACAACAGTGATCCAGTGCCTTGATGCACACTTGGCAACAGCAGCATGTGGCTGACAGTGGCATCAAGCTACATTCTTTAACTGTGCAGACCTGTACTTGGGACTAAAACTTTACACAAACATATGCATAATTGCAGGCCTTAAAAAGTGAGCCCTAGTGGTGGACAACCCACAAAACTCACTCAACCTGGACCAACAAAACCTCTTGAGCATAACGGGAGACTGAGGAAGAGGGAATCCTCAGCCTTAAGTACCTCCAACCAGAAGAAAACTACTGAGACCACTCCATGGATAAACCAGCTGGCCTCAAGCTTCAGCCAATTAACAGGGTGCTGGTTCACACCTACTCCTTGGACTGCTCCTTTGATGGTGGTAGACCAAACCACTGCTCTTCATGCTCAATATCATCTACTGAAGATGAAGAGTGAAGTGGACTCAAGCCCTCAATCTACAGACCGATTCAAAACCTGCAGGATTTAAAAGACCATTTTTTTAATGAATGTGCCTCAGAAAGAGCAAGGCTGCACTCTACCCTCTGAGCATCAGTGCTTCTGACGGTGCCCCAGCTGAACTTGGAGCTGCATGTAGGACCTTGCCACCAATCTGCATAATGAACTCCTCCTGGCATATAGAAAGGTCATGAACTTCTATGTTTAATGTCTGCAGGTGTCAAGGTTGAACCACTAGCAATTTATGGCAGTTACTTTTTTTTTTTACTTTATGTTATTTCCCAAGGCAAAAAAGCGATCCTAGTTTACATCTTTACTAGCAAATTGATAGTTACATACACAGTGTGGATTTGCTTTCAGGCAGTCACTGTACAAATTATTTACTGATGTGACATGTCCAAACTGTACAAATGGCAAAGAAGAAATGGCAGTTGCAGGGAAAGTGTATTTATGCAGTTGGCTTGTTACGTCACAGCATGTAGTGGAAGCAGGCAGACATACCTGTAAGTGCTGGAGTGTCTAAGAAAAAGTGTCTGTGAAAAGTGAATAGAATGAACTCTATCACGGATTCATCTAGGATGGTCCCCAATGTTAGATCTGTAAGGGACCCAAAACACACTCCGGAGGCACTAGCATTTACTTGTAACAGAGAAGATCCTGCAGACAATGGCTTTGCAATTTTTTTTTAATTTATGTAAATTTTAAACAAGGCAAATGACATGTAGTTTTAAGACTGCAGGGGGTGGAATTTTTGCCCTTAATGCCTGCCTGGCCCATTTACTCCTCTTCCATCAGGAACAGATAAGCATAACAGGTAGGCATTTAGGAGTCTGTTCAACTTTTTATTCTTGTCCTAACACCATGCTGCATGCGCAGTAACACACTCAGGGTTTCGCATTCACTGGGCATCAACAAGGGATGAGACTCACTTCCACAAATTATGTACCCCTCAAGACTATCTTAACCTTCCTAATAGCCATTGCTGCTGTGTGGCCATCTGTCTCAGTTAGGAACTCTATCACTGGACTGCACCTCTGACAAGCAAGGTAAGCTGGTAATGCCTCATTGCTCCTCCCCTGCCAGCCCCAAAAAGCACCTGAGCAGCTAATCAACCTCCAGGCACCTGGACTGCTTACAGGGCTTTATTTTTCTTTGCAGGTGGAGCTGGTTTCCCCTGTAGTCCAAGACTCAGTTTGTTACCTGTGAAACAGGGGAACATGGCTAATCAGATCACCTTTGGCAAGTCTGAAAAGACTGGCTGTCACTTAAAAAAATGTTTCTATGCGTCTTTCTCCCTGGATTTGGAAATGAACTATTTTTGGGATAAGATGCTACGTGAAGACTATTCTAAGAATGTTGGTGTTCTCAGTGCAGCATCCTGTCTCAAGAATCTGGCAGCTTACCTAAACACATGCCATGGATGAAAGAAGAGAAATTAACCTGTAACTGATCTTTATCCCTTTAATGATGCCATTATGTATGGGAATTATCAGGGACGTTTTCCAGACATGCAGTTCTATCACTTTTTCTATATAAAAGTGAATGGATTATTCCAAATTTGGCTGTGGTTAGGGAACCGGCAAACTTCCGTATGTAAGAGGCATACAAGACTAAAAATATTAAAAATTTTAAATCCAGAAAGGTTGCTGGACCTGCAGAAGCTCAACAAAATGTTGAATCGAGACTATACATCTGTCCTACGGTTATGATCTACAAATTCAAGAAATAATGTCAAAGTTACTTTTATTGCTGAAATTAAACTGAATAAATGTTTTTTTTGGTACTGTTAACTAGGGTAAAGCATAACACAAAAGGGGCAGGCTTCAATGTCTGTGAAAATTAGCAATTTAATCTGAACACACGGCATGAAAGTGAAATTACAGAATGACAAAATATGTGCAATTGCACTTTTTTGAATATCATCTTCCTATATTAGCTCTAGGCAATGTATTTCGTGTGAGAACACAGCTTGCATAAGAAAGCCTAAACAGTTTCTCTGCTTGAAGCATTATTTGCTATGTACACAAACAGCACAAAGAATATAGATTTTCAAAATACCTTTGTAGAAAAAAAAAACAGCAAGAAAGTAAATCACATTCTCTCTCTTTCTTTCCATGAAAGCAAAATCTGTTCTACTCAGGTTTGGCATCTTTTAGCCATGAATCATCTCCTGACATTAACAACAAACATTACTCTTCCATCCTCAAGAAGCTTTTATGAAAAGAAAATTCTCTTATCTTGAACCATTTTTCTTTGTCTTCTTTGGCATACTTTTCCCTGGCTTTTTTTTTTTAAGGGGTAGTTTTATGAGTTTTTATTTGGTTACCAAGTACAATATATATTAATAATGTAATATCTGTAAATAAATATATTTGACAAGAGGATCATCAACAAATAACCAGCTGTTTGGGGGGGAGCACATCTGGCACTCCTCTCAGACAAGGGCATCATTAGTAGACACAGTGCTTATGAGCCATCAGCAGTTACAGGGGATGGGTCTCACAAAACAGTAAAAGATCATAGCAGCACTTTAATTTCTCCTTGTATGCTGCGGTCTTAAGGACCATATCAACAAACAAACAAAAAATATTATGAAAGAAAATACATTTTGCTTTTACATTCAATTGTTTTTTCTCTGTTTTATGTATATGGCCACACAGCAACAAACCAACAGGACTGTGATGCCTGATGTCATCTTTTCAAGTTAGAAGCAAGTTAGGACAATGGAAACAGACCTTAAGAAGACACACTTCTGTTCTATGAAGGAAGCACCTCCGTGTACATGGCATTTGCAGACTCCTGCCAATACAGGAGTGATAGTGGTACAATGCCATGTTTAGTAAGCACACACAACCTGGGGTTAATACAGCAGAAACAGACTCCCCAGTAAAATCAGGTTTCCCAGCAGAAGCCATGCAGAAGAGCAGAAATTAAACAAATAAAAATGTATATAAAACTGAAAACTTATCAAACTGCAGGTCTCAGACACCAGTTTGCAGAAGTGAACCTTAGCTGTAGAGTACAAACATCATATTGTTATATTTCTACTAGTATATATGAGGGCTGCCTATAAAAATGTCATCAATCAACATCTTACAGCTGGATCTGTGATCCAGAGGGATAAAGCTCTGTCTACAGCCACAAACACTTGGGTTTCAACAGCAGTGTTGGGTGCTGGAAGAGCCAGCCATGGAGGGAATGCAGTAAAAGGCCAATACCAGCTTTTTCTTCCAGTGTGAGTGTGTGTGTAAGTGGGAGTCAAACAACTGCTACATCCGATGGACAGCTGGAAGCTGCATTCATGTAAGCAGAAACACTTAGTTTGTACATTATGTATGTACAGAAATGTAGGTGTGTGGAAACATCCACTTGTTTACTGGTCTCAACACTGTACGATGGAAAAAGGATGAAGACAGTGGAAAATTCAGTCCTATAGAGATGACCTTGGCGCTTGCCTTCAACATGAAGCTTTAACAATTCTCCCATTGTGACTAAACCCGCCTTTCTTTCTGTTTCTCTTCCACTGCAAATCTCTCTGTCAATCGCCCTTATTCATTTACCTTTCTTATCTCTGCCTCTTTCATTCCCACTACTGCTCCTCCAACTATATCCTTAACCTTCTCCCACTAATACCGCATCACCTTACCTATCTACTTGTATCTCAACCTCTACACTATCAGAACTTTTTCCTACTTACGTTTCTCTTGATTACTTCTACTAATACCCTTCCTCTGCCTCTATTTTCTGTTGCTGTTCTAGTGACATCCTACCTCATTATGTCAATATACATATACTATCTTTATTCCTTCCTCATTGCTACTTCCCCACCATCTGACATCTATTCCTGTACTTAATTATGCTGCTCTTTAGTTTATCCTCTTTTCTATTCTTCTCCTCTTACTGTGCCATTTTTCATCCTACCATGACTCAATAATACCTTTAAACTTCTCTCCAACTGTGTCCCAACCACCTATCTATACTTCACCTTTACACTCTCCACACATTGCACCAAACCTATTTAATACTGCCCCTTACCTTTATTCCAAATATAGGCTGATTAATTGTACTTCAATTCACACCAAAAGAAAATTAAGTGCAAGAATCCTCTCAAAAAAAAAAAAAAAAAGTACGCATAATTCCCCAATATAGTAATATCCTTCTAGTAAGAAATATACATCCTAATCTTGGCCCCACCTATCACAATGAACATAAATATACTTCTCTCCTATGCACTTCTGTAACCCAACAGCCAATCCCCAACCCTAGTGATCTAATTTTTGCTGCAATAAATTTAGAAGTATAAGAAATAAAACTGCTGAACTACATGCCTGGATTACCAAACATAAACTTGATGTTGTCGCTGCGACAAACTTGGCTTAAACCCAGCATAAATGACTCCAAAGTTCTACCTCCTGCCTATAATATCATCCATAATGACAGTATAAAGAGGCAAGGTGAAGGTATTGCTTTAATATTTCCAAATACCTGCCACATTTCCCCTTACAGCAAACCAACAAAAAAATTCAGTCCAGTAGAACTTCTTATTGCTTTCCTCAGAATAAACAAATATGTATTGCTATCCTTTATATACCTCCTGGTAACAATACAACTATACTGGAAGATATCCTACACTGAATATCCATAACTTTCCAAAAGAAAAATATTAGGTGATGCAAATATCAGTTAGTTGGGCATAAACTCCTACATCTAGCATTAATTTATATGGTTTCATACAACTAATTAATAGCCCCACACATTATAGCAAGACAGCAAATTCACTATTAGACTGGATCCTAGTATCACACCCTAGCAAATACTCCACCACAGGTACAATATCAGACTCTCTCAGTGATCATCTTCTAGTCTTTACGAATAGACATCTCACACATACAGTTAAACAGCACATTTATAAAACAATATATAACCTTTCCAAATTTAATGTTCAATACTACACTATCATCTATTAAATGGAACTTCCTACAAATCCTCCCCTTAGGCGATGTTGTAATTGAATTAAATACAACTTTTCTAAATATCCTAAACAGTCTTGCACCTCCTAGAAGGAAGAGACTGAAGAAATAATGCAGTTTGGCTATCCAAAGAGAGTAGAATGCTAATGCAGGACAGAGAAAATGCATGGAAGGAATGGCAAAAACATAAAAATATGAAAACTTCAGAATGCTTCGCAATCATACTAAAAAGCAAATAAATGAAGACAAAATATTATATTCTAACAACTTTCAGAATAATATTAAACACAACCCTAAAACATTTTCGACATGCATTAAAGAAATCTTACATCCCGGCCAAAAATTCAACCCAAACCCCTCTTCCAATAACTCACCACTCAAAACTGCAATACAGTTCAACTCTTATTTTATAGATAGTATAGCCTCTCTAACCCAGAATTCTCAACATCTCTAACCAAGGATTCCTCAACATCTAATCCCAACCCTGCCAAACAGCCACCTATCACCACATCCATGTTCACCTTCAAACCTATGCCCACATTGTATATAAAACTACTCAAACTTAAACCATGGTCCTCAGCTCATTACTTTCCAAGTGAGTACCTAAAAATAGCAGCCAATGGCATTGCCTATCCTGTCTCATTCCTTATAAAAAATTCAGTCCGGGAAGCCCACATTCCCTCTCTCTGGAAAAAGTTGCACATTATCTATCTGTACAAAGGAGGACATTCATCAGACATTAATAACTTTAAACATATAGCGATCCCATCTCCCCTTGACAAAATACTTGAAAAATGTATTCAAAAACAACTGCGAGACTATCTCCTGCAGGAAGAACTTCTATCCGCTATACAACATGGCTTTATTTCTTCCTATAGTACTAGCACTATCCTTCTAACCAATATAGGTACTGTCAAAAAGCTAGATATAATGGCAAACTAGTCTCTTCCTTATTTCTAGAATTGTCTAAAGCCTTCAATACAGTTTATCAAAGCAAACTTCTACTTCAGTTGTCCTATCTCTCTCTCTCTCAGCCCACCCTTCTGTGGTTCAAAAGCTAACATGTATCGGTCAGTAAAATGGCACTTCATGCTCTCTCCTTTCATCCCACTCAACATCAGTGTACCACAAGGCTCTATTCTTGGTCCCCTCCTCTAACACTTTCACCAACACCCTCTATACTTCCAAACAAGCCACCCTAATACAATATGCAGATTATTCCACTCTCATTTGCACATCTGACAATATGGTACACATCCATAAAATTGCTCAGGAAGCTTTAACAGCCTCTGAAACATGGCTTTGTAACACACAACCCACTCACAACCCAAATAAGACCAAACCACTACTTTTTCCCCAAATCCCTCTCTCATGAAAAAAAAAAATTAAGTCCTCTCTCTTGATAATACAACCATTGATGTCATTTCTCATAGCAAACTATTAGGGGTGACAGTGGATGATAATCTTATATCTGACCTGCATATACAAAACTACCCAAGAAAAAGTCTCAAAAACTAGGGATGCTTTACAGAACCAAAAACTTTCTCACTGACTCATTTAAACTACACTTGCCACTACTTATCTTTTCTCCACTCTTTTTTAAAGTGCTCCCATCCTTACTAACCTCCAGGCTTCTCAAAAAAAACTTGAACAATGCGATAAAGTTGCTAAACTTATAGCACATACCCCTTTCAGATCCCACCACTGTATAGCACTGAAAAGCCTTACTTGCTTAGAACTGCCACATCAACTAACACATACACAACTTTTTACCACCTCTAAAATTATTTGGCATCCATCTGCCTGTCCAGCACTAGAAAACATTATACACCATGATATGACCAAAAACTCCAGTCTGTCTACAAATCTAGCATATCTGCTAGGCACTGTCTGCACTCTTACAAGGGGGGGTCTATATTATAAAATTGAAAAGACTTTACAGCAAACACTCACATGAGCGAAAATGCCAGTAATCTAAATTGCTATTGTGGGGGGCTGTGCCCCCCCACACCCCCCGCTAAATATATATTCTAACTTTGAAGTCGCACTACAATGAGGAAAGGGCCAATATCCCACTCCTCACTGTAACATGATCCCACAATCACGGTTTCAATTCCCGGCATTTTCGTTCATGTCAGAGCTCGTGCTACAGTCTTTTCGTGCATCTAATATAGACCCCTTACAAGGTTGCTGAAGCCTGAACTCCTTACTTGTATCTATCAGGTATATACCCACCCTCCCATCTTTCAAAACCAGTCTGAAAGACCTCCTAGCTAAAATGTGTCTCTGTTCTTACTCACAAGCAAATTAAACTATACCCCTAAATGTGAAGTACCTTTTCATTCCTTATTACCGCTGTACTCCCCCTTCTTCACTTATTTCCTTACTGCTATCCCATTCTCTTCCCTCACTCTCTCTCTAAACATACCATAAGCCTGTTCTTCCCCTTACTTCATATTGCAATTCCTATTTGTATCAGACTAGCTTAACCTTTAATTTCTCTAGTCTAAAATTTCTCTAAATATTAAATGATTGTCATGTAGCTTGTACCGATTCTTAACCAATGTTTTTATATTACATCTAATTTATTATAATTATTTAAACTGCAGATGCTTTTGTTTTATTTTTGAAGATTGTAAAATTATTGTTTTTAAAATATTTTGTAATAATTTGAGCCTTTTTTCCATGAGCCGCCTCTGAAATGGGCTTCTAACCAGTCAGACTTTCCCGCTAATCAAATGTTAATAAATAAATAAATAAATAAATACATTTTAGTTATTCTTTAAATGTACATCTTCAAGAATAACAAAATAGATTCTTAGTAAGATTACAGCAAAAGGAGGCCACTGAAATGTTCAGCCACATCACCCATTACAGGTGGGAGACCAACAATGTTCCCCATTAAGTAAACTTTCTCCACATACCATCTCCCATCCAGGCATCCAGATTGGTTTTAAAAGTTACTAAGGAAGTACTCTGCTTGACAGGCAAGGGGCAGCCCATTACAGAAACAAGGATATATTGGGTTGGGTCACATCACCTGATACTGTTGATGTGGTAGTACAGGTTTAAGGTCTGAAGAATGGGAGTTTCTTTTACCACCAGTTGTGTTTAGGCAAAGGAGTTCAAAGAGTACTGGGCTGTTCATAGCATGGAGGGTTTAACATAGATCACCACTCAGGAATCTGTATGGCACAGACAAAAAGCCCTGTCCCTCTACTATCAGAATAGATAATGGTACAGAGATCTTTCTACTGAAGAAATGTGAGGTCTCTCAAGCTGGTTAATTTGGTTGGTGAGGTACATACCAAGGGTGCATTATACTCAATGATGGTCTAATAAGGAATAAAATAGAAATGTACCTTATTTGGGCCTTGAAGAGATACCATGAAGTATAAGGTATGTTAGGCAGAAGGATTTTCTAGCACTGCAGAGATGTAGTAATCAAAGGAGAGTCTGTTAAATTATATACAAATGTCCCTAATGACTGTCAAATTTAAGTGGAATGTTATCCATATGGTAAGCAGTAATACTAAATTTACCAAATGAATCTACAGTCTCTCTTATGTTGGGGTTAACTCCATGATTATTACACCAAGCATTTGCATTAACTGACCCATGCTGGAGAACTTGAGTATCAGAATGGGATCTGATAACTGTTCCCAGTTTGCAAGAATCAAACTTGTTAACACATAACTTCTTGATATCAGATTTTACAGAGAACTATCTACCAAAGAGGACGGGATCCAGGGCAAAGTCCTGTGGGACAACACTGGTGATATTTTTTCTGTCAAGACTGAATACCACTGACTAACAGTATGGAATTTGTCAAGTAGCCAATCACCAACCCAAACAATTAGGAATTTGTTAGCCACTGCACCCACAGTTTTCACCACATCTCTAGCTCCAGTTATAGCCTATTGCTTAAAGTTAGCAGTACACATTTACCCTACCTGGAAGACTGCCTCATCCAGGGAAAATCCATCCTGAAACTTCAAACAGGATGACAAGTTACCGTGGATGGCTTTTAGAGGGTCAGACTCACTCTCAATGTCAGCAAGTCCCAACCTCAAACAAGAATTCTCTTTTTGGGCACATTGTTAAATTCTGTACAATAAAAGGAACTTCTAGCCCAAGACAAGGAGTCCTTCCTGACAGACCATCTACTCAGCTTACTTCCAAAGCAGACAATCACTGTGAGGGAATACCTAAGGGCCTTGAGATACATGGCATCATGCATCCTAATAATTCTTCTAACAAAATTACACATAAGGAAACTCCAATGGTTCCGGAAAAACACTTTGGAACAACACACTCAACCCCTAGGAACTCAGGTGCCTCTTTTACCCTGCCTGAAAAGCATCATCTTTCAAGGAGACACCCCATCAAGCTGAATCCGGGGCAAACTTCTTTCTACCAGAGACAAATAAGAGCATCACCACAGACGGTTCACAGGTAGTTTGAGAAGTACACTTGGGATCCATGAAGGTGCAAGGTATCTGGACCCCAGAGCAAAGACAACTTCACATAAACCAGAAGGAATTCCTGGCAGTGTTTCCAGCACTAAGATATTTTCAAAACAACCTATCCCCAGGAGCACTGCAGATTTGGGAACACACCACAGTTATGTGGTACACATACAATCAAGGGGGAACTCATTTTTCACCCCTCTGCAGTCTAGCAATAAAGATTTGGCTCTTGGAACAAGAACTGCAGCTGAAACTTATAGCATACTATATCTTGGGCCAGAGCAGCACCACAGTAGATTTTTTATTTTATTTATATTTGTTTTATTTGAGCAGTTTGAGTAGGGACCTTCTGGACCTTGATGAAAGGATGCTAAAAAGGAATATCTTCCTGGAAATCATCCATCAATGGGGATATCCCAGCACAGAATTTTCACCTCATCAAAACAGACAACATCAAAGATTCTATTCCAGAACACAACAACAGGGACATGACGAGCACACACCGTCTCCTTTAAATTAACAGGCCTCTCTATGCTTTCCCATCATTCCTCCTGATCCTAGGATACTGATAAAGGTGAGGTCAAATAGGCTGAGCATGATACTCAAAGCTGCTTTCTGGCTAAGGCAACACTGGTTCTCCCTCACTTGATCGTCAGTGAGGGGGGTACTACATTCTTCCACAAGTGATAGGTCTACTTACCCAGCTAAAGGGGTACATCCTCACTTGACCACCCTCAAACTAACAGCTTAGAGGTTTAGTTTCTAACCCCATATAATGTAAACTAGCCTACTGAAGTGAACACATTATTGGAGGGCTGTGTCAAGTGGTTTGTGATTCATTGCATATATATGAGATTATTTTTAATTGTATTAATCAAACACTGAAGAAGGGGTATTCCCGAAATCTTTGTTGTTTTACCAATAAAGAGAGCGTTTTCTGTTCTATTCGTACTTTTTTTTTGAGACCAGTGACATAAGGAATAGTAGAAATTCAAACAGTTGAACTGGACTTTTAGCTTATGCTAAGATTTTACACAACTGTACAATGCTCTCTTTGATGCCATGAAGGATGGCCCTAACAAAACTAGCTCTAGCTCTGGAAATTCCATCCACCTTGTAGTGCTTGGTAAATGTATGCACAGAAGTTCAGGTAGCTGCATCAAGAATAAAGTTAGTATCCAAACCCATGAAAAAAGCACGAGAAGCCACAGGTCTAGTAGAATGAGCCTTAACACAAGAAAGAAGGCCCTTACCATGAAGCTTTAGAAATCCAACAGTTTGCTTAGACACAACTAATCCTAAGGACCTAAGATGAAAGAAAACAAAAAGCTGACCAGATTTCCTAATAGTCTTAATCTTATCTAAATAAAATCGGAGTTGTACAGTATCTTCTCACTGGCAGACTGCAGAGAAGGGCAAATTAATAGACTGATTTAAGGAGAACTCATTCGCCACCTTGGGCATAAAAGAAGGATTAGTATGCAAGGACACCCTGTCTTTATGAAACACCAAAAAAGAGGACTAGCCATAAGGGCTTGAAGCTCAGACAGCTGTCTGGCAGAAGTAATGGCTAACAAAAGTACAGTCTTCCAAGAGTAAAGTTGCAAGGAAGCTGAAGCTGCAGGCACAAAAGGAGCCTGAATCAATTTTTCCAAAACAAAATGAAGATCCCAGGGAGCAGGAATAGGCTTCCTGGGAGGCCTAATATGAAGGACAACTTTGATGAATTGTTTAGCTTCACATCTAGAAGCTAAAGGAGGAGATAAAGGCAGACAAGCAGGTATAACTATAAGTGGGCCTTAACAGATGAATAAGCCAACCCAGCATTGAGCAATTCACACAGATAGAGAGAAAAACCAAAGGAATATCCACAGAAAGTGGAGCAAGGGATATGAGAAAGACACCAAACAGAAAACTTCTTCCATTTGGATAAGTAGAATTTCCTAATGTTGGGTTTCCTAACCTCCTTCAGGACGCTAAGCACATCCTCAGAAAAAAGGTATCTACGTGGAATCAAAATCCTATCACGCGCAGTGTCAGCTGAATAGTTGACAGGTGGGGATGGATGAGTGATCCCTTGTCTTATGTGAGTAGATCCATCCTGTAAGGTAATTTGTGATGATTGCCCTTAGCTAAATACAGAAGAGGGAGCCAATGCTGTCTCGACCAAAAGGGAGTAACCTATAAGATTTTGGGAGCATCTTGTCGAATTTTGAACAGGACTTTTGGAATGAGGGGAAGGGGAGGGAAAGCATAAAGGAATATCCTCTTTCAAGAAAAAAACGGGGCTTCCACCTTCCAAATCAGAGGGCCCAGGACTTTGGCAGAGAATACAAAAAGTTGTCTGTTCAGAGGGGAGGCAAATAGATCTATTTGGGGACTACCGCACTAGTGGTGGACAATGTCCAGAAACGCATCCCTGTGAAGCATCCATTTGTGGGATTGAGTTAAGGACCTGCTCAATGTGTCTGCCATAATGTTTTGGACTGAGGGAATGTAAACATCCTGAAGACAGTCACTTGCTGCTGGATAGCAAGATCCTACACTAGGAGTGCCAGCCCGCAAAGATGACAAAAACTTATTCCCCTTGTTTGTTGATATACCACATCATGGTGGTATTGTCTATAAAGCTCTTGAGAGGTCCTAGGGAGAAAAGAGGATGAAAAGCCTGAAGTGCCAGCAGAAGAGCTCTCATCTTTTTGACACTGATGTGCTCTTTCTGTTGAAGAGGCAACCACACCCGCTGCACCTTTAGGGATCCAAAAGCTGTTCCCCATCCCACTTCTGAAGCATGTGTGAACAGCTCCTGACAGGCGAGAGGGGGATGAAAGGGAGCCCTAGATTTAGAGACAAATGCTGGATCCACTAATGAAGCTCTTTCTTGAGACAAGTTAGAAGAGGAACTACAAATTCTAGAGGATGTGCATGTTGAAGCCAAACGGACTTCAGAAACCACTGAAACTTTCTCAAGTGGAGTTTGACCAGAGGTACCATAGAGATGATGGATGCCATAAACCCCAGAGCTCTCAGAAATTCCCTGGCTGTTATAGAGGCCAGAGAAAGAAGAGTTTGAAAGAAGGAAATGAGTCTTAAGGCCTTGTGAGGAGGCAGAGATGCCAACATAGGCACAGCTTGAATCCTGCACCTCAGAAAAACATGGTCCTGAGAAGGAGTAAGACAAGGCTTTTTGATGTTTACTGTGAACCCTAGGCTTTGCAGAAGACAAATGGCAAAGTGAAGATTTTGCAACAGGATCTCTGGACAGGATGCCAGAAACAGAAGGTCATCCAAGTAAGCAAAAAGTAGTCACAGGAGAGAGGTATTTGGTGAATACCCTTGGGGCAGTATTAAGGCCAAAGGACAAAGCAGAGAAATGAAAATACCAGGAAGCAACAAAGAAACAAATACTTCCTGAAAAGGCGGGGGGATCAAGATATGGAGATAAGCATCCTTGAGATCCAGACACACCATATAAGCCTGAGGAAGCAAAAGGGGGAACAAAGTCTGAAGGGACAACAATCAAAAGGAAACTACCTTCAGAAAGGTTTTTAGATGACTGAGGTCTAGAACTGATCTCAAAGTACCCTCTTTTCTGGGTACTAGAAATATCCTGGAGTACAACCCACTCCCCCTTTGGGACAGAGGTACCTCTTGAATAGTACCCAGAAGTCAATGGGTCCCAAATTACCTCAGGAAAAAAGGAGAGTTGTTTCTGAGGGGGTTGAGGAATAACCATAAAAGGGTGAAGGGATTTCCATACCATGAAATACCCCTGGTGAAAAATGGACAGGACCCAGAAATCCTGAGTAATCTGTAGCCAAACAGGAAGAGAGAGAGACAGAGAGGTGAAGAGAGAGTAAAGTTTCTGGGAAGAATAATACAGCCAGATAGCACCTGGCTTATCGGAAAAGGAGAATTCTGAGGCACAGAAATCTGAGCAGCCTTAGCAGGAGGAGCCCACTTGCTACCTTTTTTTACCTTTAAGAGGAGGGCGGGATTGCCTGCGAACAAAGGCTGGCTTATTGGCATAGTTTCTTTTTTTAATTTAGGCAAAGCAGAAACAAACACATAGTTTAAGTTACTGTAAAGTCTTTCCCTTATCCTGAAGGGACTTAAACATAGGAGCAGTAGCAGCTTCACCAAACAAGTGATCATCATTCAAGAGGGGCATCCATCAAGTTAGCCTTAATATCATCGGGCAAAGGTTGAAGCCGAAGCCAAGAATACTTCCTCATCACAGATCCAAAAGCAGCAGCCCTAAAGGAAGCATCTGCTGTATCATAACTACACTTGGTGGAATGAAGAGCCACCTGGGAGGAATTCCCTAACAGGGAAAGGGCAGATGTTTTACCCTCAGAGGCTGGAAGATCAGTAATAACCTGACAGGCCTGGAATAGGAGAGACCACAAATACCTGAACATACGAGTCTGATAGTTAACAGCCCTAAAAGCCAAGGTCGCAGAGGTATAAACCTTCTTGCCTAGCCTTTCCATGGTCCTGCTGTCTTTAGAGGGTAGTAACTCGGGAGAAGGAAGCAACTGAGAGAGCTTGTCAGAAGCTACAGACTCCACCAAGGGGTCAGCAGAAGGACATTTGTACAAAACGTTAGTCCTCAGATACTCTAAAGAATCTATTAAGGTTCTTGAGAACAGGGGACTGAGAATCTGGAGCTTTAGAAACATTGGAAAATACATGCAACAAGGCAGCAAAAACAGGAGGAACAGCAGAAGGTGTAGGAGAATCCATGTGCAGCAACTCGTACCTTTTGAGTACCTCAGAAACCTGAGCGCAGTCCCATTTAAAGAACAGCATCATCCTGGAGATAGTGTCCCCAAAAGAAATCTCTTCAAAGGGAGTATCAGAAATGGTAGATTCCTCTTCCTCCGATCCACCATCCAAAGGAGAGAGGAATCTGGGAACAGTAGACAAGGAATTCCTCATCTCAATCCAGCTCCTTTTCAGAGGAATCCTTTTCCCTGGATGTTTTCAGGGGAATGGAGGACCAAGGGGGGTTGAAACAGAAACTCCCTGAGGAGGTTTCAATGTCATCAAGCACCAAACAAGCTTTGAGTGAAGGCTTGCCTCCTTACGAGCAGGAGTAATATGTTTAATGTTTTGTTTTTTCTTCAATGAGATGTCCACCTTACAAAATCTGAAAGGCTCTGACCTAGGACAGCATTCAATAATGGTAGTAGGGAAAACTTCTCTGACTGATATTTGAGGAACACCTCTAGGCCCCTCTGACATAAATCAGCCATGGTTCCCCTAGAACGTCCAAAAACGGCCATCTGCAATACCTCCTTGGACATGCTTTAAGTCAGATCCCCAACGGTTCCAATCCGGTCGTGGCAGAGGAATCCATCCAGAATGCTGGGCGAACCTTCAGACATTCACTGGCCTCAGGAGAGATGTCCAGCAGAAGATTCCAACCTAAGCTTCTTGCCCTTCTTCCTCACTGATGGCTGTCCCTTAGAGGAGGAAGTTGCCTCCATTGTGTCTTTTGCAAGAAGCTTAAGATGCTGGTTTTCAAGATAGAGCGCCAAAGAAGAAAGTCTATTACAAAGGGTTTTAAGTACAAAAGCCTGACGGATGGAAAAGGACATATGGCCATGCGAGGCACCAAGGCAAAACAAACACTATTCGTGGCGGTCTTTATGGGGAATTTGTTTCCCACACTGGCATTTACCCTTCTTGGATGACATGAAACCCCACAAGTAACAATAAAAGAAAGATAAGTAAAAAAGAACCCCAATGGGGCACTTATCTTCAATGGCTTGGTCAACCACCAATGGAATGGGCATTCAGATGATAAAGCGATGTCATTTGGACTGGTGGCAAAAAGGTTCTGAGGATGGTACATCCAGACATCATCTTTATGCCCTACACGATGTAAGGAGCACGTATGTGACATACTGCGTACCTTAAAGCAACCTAAAGGTTTTGGAATATGGCCAGATGTCAGGCCGCCCTTGGCAAGGGATTTATATTGTAAAGAATACTGCAAAGGTGAAATGGAAGGACATCAAAATGGATGCAGATAGGGGAGTCCTCCTTCAATATGACCACATGGAGATCGCAAAATGGTTAGCGAAATGGCAACTGCTGTTTAATGCTAATGCATACTGTAGTTGCAAGAACCAAACAGACCTGTATTTTATGAGGAAAAAGTCCTATAACAGACAGGCAGGGTATAAAACTATCAGAGTTCTATCTCCATCAGGTTGAGTGCTACTCTGTAATGTGAGAGGGCAGTGGTTAAAAAACAGAATGTCAAACAAGGCTATCAATGGTGTTGACTCTGGAAATGAAGATATCCTCATTACACAGAGCACTGGTGAAGCCGCATCAGGAAAAATGTGTTCAGTTTCAAAGGCCCTACATACGAGAGAGATATCAAGGTGGCAAACAGTGTACAATGGATGGCGAACAAGATGGTACAGGAAATGAGTACTGTGAAAGGAATTGGGATCAAGAAGGTATGATATGGACATAAAGTAGCATCAGAAAGCTACATGGAGATTTGTTCACTTTATTAACTGGGAAGGAGGGCTGATCCTTGGACATTATGACACAGATTAACAAAGAAAATGACAACTAGTAACTTGATCAGCCCTAATAAATACCACAAGGAAAACTGAAATGCTACTACCCAAACTACATTCCACTAGTGTGATCTCATGAGGGAGATGGAAAAAATCAAATACGTTTGCTCCAATTTGGCATTTTAGTAGCAACACATATTTGGAGAGACTATAAGAAAGTGTAGATTTTAATCATCCACCTTCAGTATCTGGAGCAAATTCAGTAAATGATTGCCGGTCTTATGAGTAAGCAGTTGAAATTAATGCCTTCTACCAGTATTACAAAAAACAAAATACATGTTTAATGGAAATGATTGTGCACCAACTTCAGTCTCTGACATCCAATTAAATAAAACAAACTGAGACTGCTTGTTTTTAACAGGAAAAAAATATTATGTGCTGCACTAAGTCAAAATAGCACCACCTGCTATGAAACCGCTTTTAAAAGGTCACAAAAGCATAGTATTTTTTCGCCTATAAAACATTCTAGGCCCAACTAGCCTGCCTACTTTCATGCCTAATAGATAAGATGCAACTCATTCCTAACTAGTAGCCATTTTTCTTGCTTTCAGTTAATGCATACATTCACTTCAACCACATTAACTTGCACAACTTCTTTACAAATCTCACTCCATGCATTTCCTTACCTCCCTAACAAAATGGCACTTCTTAACTTCAAAAGTTAGCGATCCTTTATCTTCAGCTGATACCTCCAGTTGCTTCAGCATCACAAAAATATTCCATCTTCTTAGACTGTGTTAATACCCTTGAGGAACTCTTATCTACCTCCTTTCCTTTCCCACCTCTATATGGCAGTGTATATATCAAGTTCCTTATAATTTCTATCAAGGAAAGATGGTACAGGTTTATGCAAGAAAACTGATTTCCTTCGTGAAAAGGTGCCTCTTATGCCAAGTTGTAAATAGCACCGTTAGCAAAGAAAACCAAAACTTTAATTAGCCAAATAAAAGATTCACTGCAACTTGGCAGCCAGCAAGCAGTTAGACAGACAAAAATGCTGCTTATGACATTTTTCCATTACTTGAATTCCTGTCTTATGCACTTCTCGGAGTACTCGGGTCCTGTCTGGCTTCTACTAACAACATGTTTAAACAAAACATTTTTAGCCTAAAGAACTATGAACTTACAGAGGAAATAAAATGATTGCTGTAAGAATATGTAATTAATGTGAATGAGTTTGTTTCTGAACTGTGTGACACCACATGTAACAGAATGAAGTAAAGCCGCCAAGAGTGTAATCAGAGTTCAAAAACAGGTTCAGAAAAAATGCTGTTATCCACAAATCCACCCACTCCATATTGAGAATAGAATAGAAGAATTTTTGTTCAGCATTTTTTTGAAAAGTAGTCATATCACTATGTCATATACAGAAAGGAAAGCACAGGAAACAGTCACAGAAAACACAAGAAGCTCAGAAATTCAAGAGAATATACACATTTAGAACACTGGGCAGTTCGTTTTAAACTCTGGTGTTGATTGCTTAGGACACCCACTTCTATTCATTGTGGAAAACACTATAATTAAAAGTATTATACTTCTTGCTGATTAAATAACTACTATAACTTCATATGTTATCAAAAGTGTTACATTCATTCATACAAGCAGATTCTTGAATATTCTGAACAATTCTTGCTAAACTAAACCACCTTCTCTTTTTAGTATAGAGTGTTCCCTTTTTATGGTTATAGGTTCATAGGTAGGTACTAGGCTATCTGCCCAAATGCATTTATAAGCCTAGCCAGAATGTGTTTGCTTTCGCCACCCCCTTAAATTAGTTCCCTGTGCCTCTGTCCAGCAGACCCACTGAAGTGATCCCCGGGGTAAACATTCTGTTACCCATCCACTTGTCAAGGTTTCTCTTGAAGAGTGTTAACGAGGAGCTCTGCATAATGTAGATTGGAATCTTGTTCCAAAGCATGGGAAGTCTCTGTGACAGGAATCTATCCCTCCAGCACATCCTATTTATTGTTGTGGTAAGGTTTAGATCCTTAGAGCGTGTGGCTCGAGGGGATAAGCTTTTCTTTAGGTGGAGCATGTCCATCAGTTCTGGGTTGGACATGGCCTTGTATGTCAGGCAGAGATCACCTCTGAGTAGGCGGTATGCAACCGAGTACAGCTGGAGTTTCTTCAGTCGCGCTACATAGGGCATCTGTTTGAGGCCAGTGATCCTCTTGGTGAGGTACTTTTGTGGTCTTTCCAGCTGTTGCAGGTGTCTTGTAAGGTACATCCCAAATGGGGTGTTGTACTCTATGATGGGTCTGATGAGTGATGAGTAGAGGGGCATAATGACATCTTTTGATCTGGATGCGAGCCCTTTTGTGATTAGGTGGGCCACTTAGAAGGATTTTCTAACCACTTTGGCAATGTGATTATCAAAGGTGAGATTACTATCTTACTTGGGTCCCCAGATCCCTTATTACGTCTTCCGTATTTAGGGGACTACCACCTATGTGATAGTTTGTGGGTACTTTGTTTTTTCCAAAGAGGATGACTATGCACTTTTTGGCATTTAGCTTGAGGCCATGATTTTGACACCAGGTATCCGTCTCATTGAGACCCTTTTGGAGGATGTCTGTGTCAGCCGGAGAGTCAGTTATAGCCCCTAGTTTGCAGTTGTCTGCGAACTTGGTCAGCCATAGTCCTCCTGTGCTTGCCTGTACCTCTGAGAAGTATATGCCGAACAGGAGGGGTCCTAGGACTGAGCCCTGGGGAACATCACTTGTAACCGGTTTAGAGTCAGACCTAGCTCCCGCAACTCTTACCATGTGGGTTCTGTCCGTGAGCCAGTTGGCAACCCATCTTGTGACGTAGGGGTTTATGTTCAGGCTTGTGAGCTTGTCTATAATACCAGAATGGGGAATGGTGTAAAAGTCCTTTGTGAGGTCTAGGTAGGCTGTGTGCATCACCTTTCCCTCATCTATAGCCTTGGTAACTGTCTCAAAAGTCCACCAGGTTTAGGAGGCATGATCTGCCCTTAAAGCCAAACTGGGTAGGGTCCAGTGTTTGGATGTTCCCAATGTCTCTGTTAATGAGTTTGATGATGCGCTCCATAGCCTTGCAGACCAAGCTAGTCAGGCTTATAGGGCGATAGTTCCCGGGGTCTGTTGTGGCTACACCTTTGTGGAGCGGAATAACCATTGCTGTGCACCACTCTATGGGTATGTAACCTTTGGAGAGGCTGAGTTTGAACAGTGTGTTTAGGTGAAAGGTTAGTTTGTCTTTGAGCTCATGTAAGACGCAGCATGGGACACTGTCCGGTCCCACTGATGCTGTGTTTTTGGCTTTGGAGAGGGCTGTTTTAACCTGAATGTCTGATTTCAGGAGCTCTACATTCTTTCTGGTATGATTATGGGCCCTTTTGGGGGTGAGAGGGGGGTGGTTTGCACAGAACCTGTCTGCCAGGATGCTGGCAATATCAGTCAGTTCAGTGTATTTTGTACCATTCTGTACGAACTCAGAGCATATCTGAGCATTGACACTTAGATTCTTGACATAGCTACAGAATGCCTTGTGGTTATCTTTGGTGTCCTTGGCAAGTTTTTGTTTCTAAACTCGCCTTGGATGATTTTATGAGGGATCGTAGTTTCTTGCTGATACTGATCAGGGATGTCTTCCCTTCTTGGGGTTTTATTCTTTTCTATACTAGTTTCCTCCTCCTATTGTATAGCTTAATTACGGCAGGAGTCCACCAGACTGGTTTCCTTTTCTTGGAGGAGTGAGTCTTGGTTTTGCTTGGGATAGCACGATCCAGGCATTCTTGTAGGTGCCCATAGAATGCATTAGTAAAAGGATTTTGCAGCTTGGACAATGTTATCCTTTAGCATGGTGGCTTTGAAACTTTCCATCTCGGTCTTAAGTAATGTGAAGTTTGCTTTTGAAATGTTTTTAACGGTGGTTTCCTTGTCCGGGGATGGGGGCGGAATGTGGATATCCAAAGTGATTTGTTTATGGTCAGATCTAACCAGCGAGGGGTTGACCTCCGGTGTGGAGCACCGGTCGCCCATGTTGGTGATGACCAGGTCCAATATTATTGTCACCTCTGGTGGGAGTGTTGACCAGTTGATCCAGGGCATTTGAGTTTATAAATTCTAGGAAATGTTGGGCAAGGGAGTTAGTGCTTGAGTAGTTCTCCCAATTAATGTTTGGGTAATTTAAATCACTCAATATTAGGGTGTTTGGTAGGACCTTTATATTTCCCAGTGTTTCCAGAAATGCAGAATGGGGGTCCTGGGACATGGTGGGTGATCTGTAGCAAGCTACAATTTGAATTGCAGTCTTGCCTGTTGTTAGCTGCACATGGATGATCTCTGAAGCATCGTGCTGTGCCACTAACCTGGAGGTGTGGGCATCCTTGATGAATATGGATACGCCCCCGCCTTTTGTATTTCGGTCCGGGTTCTGTGGCTGAAATGTATGGTACGAGTTGTAGCCTGGTAGTGCTGGGGTGCTCTCTGGAGCCTTAAACCAGGTTTCTGTTACTGCACATATATTGATTTTCTACATACTGAGGAGTGCCTCGAGTGCGTGCATTTTGAGGTTTAGACTTCTGGCATTGAGTAGCATTACCCTCAGGTTTTTGTTACTTGTGCTATTTATGGCGGTGGGTTTGTTTTTTGAGCCTTGTCCAGTATTTGAAAGCCTAAGGGTGACAGGTGCAAGCCGTCTCTAGCGAAGCAGCGTGGCTTGTCGAGCATGTCATCCCAGGTGGACAGACACTGGATCCCCTTTGAATAACACCAGAAACTTAGCCAATTGTTGAAATTGATATTTTTTTCTTTATACTGCCAATCATGAGCGGACAAGTGATCCACTATGGTGACCCCTAACCGGGAAAAGCCGAAAGAAGAAGAAGACGACTGTGGTATCATTCTTGGTGAGGGCAGGATGCTACTCAGGGTAAATCACGTTGTCAGTAATGCACTTATACCAAACGTATCATGAAGGATGCATCTGCATCCTAACTCTGTACATCAACTTCACTCCCTGGCACTCTTCCCCCCAGCATAATTTTCTCCTTGCAGGTTTAGCTCTGAAATTATAGTTTGCATATATCTAGCCACATTAACTGTAACAGCTCCTTTCCCCTCCACCAATTATGACTACCGTCTGATCACCGTAAGGTTTGACACATTAAATGACATTTTTATTCTTACCACTGACGCAAAAGAAATGGAAACACCTTTATAAAGAACATTTGATTAGTCAGATTCTTAAAAGTTACAAAGCCTTGTTAGATCTCATTCACATATGCTGACATGGAATAGGCAAGTTTTCACTTTGGATGACAAAGGGCATTATAAGGCCCAATAGCTTGTTGACAAAAATACTGATTCTGGCAGTTAAAGAAAATCTCATCCATTCCTTCATCTGAAGCATCTCAAAAGATTGAAGGGCTAAAAAGCAAGACACAATGATACTAGCTTTGGTAATTACAGAATGATTTACATTGGAAAGCACAAGCAAAAACTAAAAGTGACACCAAATAATCCTGATGATACAGTAAAAACCAGTGTTAAAATTACCATGGCAGAAAAATTACAGCTGTACAAGTTTAATTTACTATAACGGCAGATGTTCGAATGATCACTGTTGAAGTAGCCTTAGCTATATGGGTTTTATCCTACCAAGGATACACCAACTGGCCAGCTTCCAAAGCTTCAGGGCACTTTCCACACACCTAAACTGTCAAGCAGCTCGAGATGAGCTGACTAAAAGACAAGTCTGGGAGCAAAGCCCTTCAGAGCTTTCCTTCCAGCAGAGAGAGGAAGCCAGAGCACCGAAATGACAATGCTAGGAATAACAAAAAGTAAGTGCCCACATCCTGGCATAAAAAAACACACCAAAAAACAAGGGGGGGGGGGGTAAAGGAAGGGAGTAGCTATTGCAGGAGTGATCATTATATACCACTTGGTATTATGTTAAGTTCAACCTACACAACTAGAATATGTTCTGTATATTGATCACTGCTCCAGTAGCCTTAGCTGTATGGGTATATATATTACTATAGCTAACTATATCTGAGAGGAGGAAGAGGAAGGGTTTAGGAGTCCTTGGAGACTGGTCCAAGCAAAGCTTGATCAAGACTTAGAGAAGGAATCAGTATTGTGCTTTGTAAAAGTATGTACAGAGGACCAAGTACCATCTTCTAGAATACTTCTGGAATCCAACCCTTTCCAAAAAGCCATAGATGAAGCCAGGAGCCTAATACAGTGGTCCTTGACCCTGCCTGGAATAGATTTGTCATGGTGAGTATAACAAAATGTAAGTGTCTTAGACAACCATTCGGAAATGGTATGTTTTGACACATTGCCTTTCTTCTTACCTTCACAAGAACAACTGATCCAACGATCTGAAAGATTTAGTTCTGTCAAGACTGCACCCAAGTTGACTGTGGACATCCAAGGTATGGAGCATCTTTTCTCCCTCATTTTTAGCTTCAGGAAAGAAAATGGAGAGATGGATAGTTTGGCAAAGTAAACTCAGATACCACTTTGGACATGAAATAAGGATAATTTCTCAAAGAAACACTGTCCCTATTGAAAATGAGGTAGGGTTGACTCATTATAAGAACCCTTTTTGCAGTGGTCAGAGCAATTAGTAAAACTGTTTTCAATGTTAAGAACCTCAAATCTGTCAGACTAGCTGGTTCAAATGGAGCACATCTTAGCTTCTCTAATTCAAAATTAAGTTCCCAAGGATGGGCCACATGTTTTCTACAAAGCCTCTTAATCACAACCTCTTTTCAAGGACATTTTGATACAAGATGGTTTTGAAAGAGGAGGATCTATGGGCAGACGTGCTGAAATGGCTGATAAATGAACCCTGACTGAGGAATAAGAAAGGGCATAGGAGAGTACTTCACACAAATACTGGAAAACTAAACAACTAGCCCTGAAAGGATGCAGGTTATTTTGCTGGCACCAAAATGAAAACCCTTCCCATTTGCTAATATATGATCTTCTAGCAGCAGGCTTTCTTACCTCCATTAGTACCTGCTGCACTTCCTCAAAATAGGTGCATAAAAGGACTTAAGACCCTATCATCCAGGTAGTCAACTGAAGATGATAGATATCCGGGTGTATCAAACATCCCTGCCCTTGTGTGAGTAGATCCATTCTATGAAGAAGCTTGTGGTAATTGTCCTTGGCCATTTCCAAAAGAAGGGAATTTCCACAGATGCCTAGGCCAGAGGAAAGTCACCACAAAAATCTTGGTGTACTTCTGAACCTCCATACGTACTCTGGATATTACTGGAAAGGCAAGCAGGAATGTTCATGTACAAAGAAAAGAAAAAGCATTGGACTTTCAGGCCTTCCTGCATTGAGTCCTGGAACAGAATTTTGCCAGCTGATTATTTAGTCTACTTGAACTCCCCACAGATGGATCAAGTCTCAGAAGACCCCTGATCTAGTTTCCATTCGTGAGGGTCTGCCCAGGTCCTGCTCAACTTGTCTGCCATACAACTTTGCTCTGATGGAATGTAAGATGCGGGAGAGTTAAATTGTGCTGTGAAGCTATATTCCAAGCTAACATGACTAGTCTGCAAAGAGGGTACAACATGGTTCCTTTGCTTGTTGATGTACCACAACAGTGGTATTGTCTAACTACTTGAAGAGGTCCTGGGGCCAGAGACAGTTCAGAGAGTTGAGTGTCTTGATCAGAGCAAGCATCTCCTTGATATTTATGTGCTTGCATCTGTCCTTGGGAGCCCCCCCCCCCACATTTCTATCCCTCCCGAAAGTGCTCCCCAAGCAAAGTTCAAAGCATTTGTGGTGACTAACTGCTTTGAAGTAGGGATGGAGGAGGAGAGCCTTGGATTTAAGGATATCTGTTATCTCCATCAAAACATTTCTCTTCTGACAAACCATGTCAATAGCATGCTAACAACTGCGTACAGGCAGCTGTACCCACCAGGAAGAAGTACAGAACTAACTCAAAAACAAGCTGGTGGAATCGCATCAGCAATATGCTATACAACAGAAGGAAGAAAATCATTGCAAAAATTAGGAGGTGCAGTACTCAGCAGACTAAAAGCACTCTCAAACTAAACAAACACCTCAGTGGACAAATAAAGTCTACCAAGGCCAAATTTGATGTAAACCTGGCCTCCCAGGCCAATGGCAACCACAAGGCAATTCTTTAGCTATGTCCACAACCACAAAGGCAATACACAATTGTGTGTAGAGTTCATTGTTAATGAAGCCACCTACTGAGCCAGAAGACTTACCACACCTACTGGCCGACAAATTCAGCTCCAACGTTACCCCTCTCTCCCCTTCAACCTTCCCTTAGGTAATAACATCAAATAACATTCCCTTTGCTATCACTACGGAACAGGTCCTTAACGCTCTCTCTAAGGCCAAGGACATTGCATCAATGGACCCACAAAATATCCAAGAACACATTCTAAATAGCATGAAACATGACCTATCACACCCTCTGGAACTGCTATTTAACTGTAGCCTCCAAATAGGGTTCATGCCTCATGAATAGAGAACTGCAACAGTCATCTCTCTGAACACAAGTGGGCCATCTACAGACCCCAGAAACTACAATTTCCAGAACCATAAGTTTCCCTAGTCTAATACGCAAAGCCATGAAAAAAAATTATCTTGGAAATGATCAATAATGACATAGGAAATTTCCAGACACTAGACCCAATCCAGTTTGTTTTCATCAAAGGCAAGTCATGCCGACTCAAACTAGTGAACTTCTTTAAAAAGGTCACAAAGCAATGGATGAGGGCAAATGGTTCACACTGCCTACCTTGACCTGGTCAAGGCATTTGACACAATACCCCACTTGAGCATTATTAAACTCAAGAGGTTGGTTATAAACCCTTCTGTCACCTGCCGGATAGCCAGCTGGCTCACAGACAGGACCAAGGAAGGTAGAACTGGAAAGACCACTTTCACAAACAGGCCAGTCACGAGTGGAGACAGTACAGTTGTGTATACCTATCATAAATGTAGGATGTTAGAGTGTCTTCACTGTTGCAGTCATAACTGTAGGGTACTCCTGCCGGCAGGCAGCCCGAGGTCGGTCAGAATATCAAAGTCTGGGTCCGGCGTCGGCTGAATCAGCAAGTACCCTGACGTCAGAACGCATGGGTATAAAGCTGACAGCCGACGCCATCTTCTCCAGCCTTTCTTGCCCCTGATGTCCGAAGCCCCCATAAAACCAAAAGGTGTCCCAAGGGAAACACAAATACACCAGAAAGGTAGTGGAAAAGGAAACACAGTAAGCAAAAAGAAACAAGAGGGGTCTGGAGGGAGGGAAACACAGACTGCAACAGTGAAGACACTCGAACATCTACATTTATGGTAGGTATACACAACTGTACTATGTTCTTCGTGTTTCACTGTTGCAGTCATAACTGTAGGGTAGAATCCCAAAGCTGAGAACACGGGAAGAGGTTATGAAGAAGAAGGAGCAGCTAGAAGACCCTGCAAGACAGCAGAGGCAAAGCCTGCCCTAGACTTAGAGTACAAAGAGAGGTTATAGTGCTTGGAAAAGGTATGCACAGAGCTCCAAGTGGCAGCCTCCAGAATGTCCTTGGTAGGAACTCCTCTGAGAAAGGCTGCTGAAGTGGCAGCTGCTCTAGTAGAATGAGTCCTGACGGTACCTGGAATCTGTTTTCCATAAAGAGAGTAACAATATCTTATTCCATGAGCAATCCATTTGGAAATAGTTTTCTTAGAAATAGCTTTACCTAGAGAACTGGAAGCAAAAGAGATAAGCAATTGATCTGATTTTTCTGAAACCTTTAGTTTTGTCCAGGTAAAAACGTAGTTGCCTGTGTACGTCCAGTGAATGGAAAATCCTTTCCCCCTTATTTTGGGGTTTTGGGAAAAAGGTAGGAAGGTGAATAGTCTGATTCAGAGCCACTCTAGAAACTACCTTAGGCATAAAAGTAGGATTGGTCCTCAAGGAAACTCTGTCCTGATGGAAGATGAGGTATGGTTCCACGGCCATGAGGGCTTGTAACTCAGACACCCTTCTGGCAGAAGTCAAGGCCAACAAGATAGCTGTCTTCCAGGATAAGAACTTAATATCCGCAGAGGCAGCAGGCTCAAAAGGAGGCAAAGTAAGCTTTTCCAAGACATAATTGAGATCCCAAGGAGGGACAGGAGGAGATCTAGGAGGTCTTAAATTCTTAGCTCCTCTCAGAAATTGTCTAACCAGCTGGTGGGAAAAAATGGGAGGATCACAATTGAAATGAGCCGAAATAGCAGAAGCATGAATTTTAATGGAAGAAAAGGAAAGACCTTTAATCAAAAGGTCTGAGAGATAAAGTAAAATAGAGGGAATATCAGGTATTAAAGGATCAGAGCCACGATCCTGCATCCAAATACAAAATCTTTACCATTTAGAAGCATAAGATTTCCTTGTACTAGGACGCCTAGCTTCCAAAAGAATATCCAAAACTTGTTTAGGAAGAGAAGAAGGAATCAATTGCCTTTGATGAGCCAAGCTGCCAGGCAGAGAGTCTTGATTTGAGAGTGAAATACCTGATCCTGATGCTGGGACAGTAGAGAATGGGTCAGAGGAAGACTCTAAGGGGTTCCGAGCAAAGGTGCAGTAGAGTAGGGTACCAAAACTGACGAGGCCAATTTGGAGCTATCAAAATGATCAGTCTGGGTTTGTCCAGCTTTATCTTTAGCAATACCCGAGGCAGAAGAGGAAGAGGAGGGAAGGCATATCCCGAAAGATTCCTCCAGCTGAAGGACAGGGCATCCACTTTCCAAGCTGTCTTGTGGAAGGACCTGGTGCAAAAGAGAGGCAACTGATGGTTGAGATGGGATGCAAACAGATCTATCCGAGGACAGCCCCAAACTGCAGTTATCTTGCTGAATAAGTTGGGGTCCAACATCCATTCATGAGGATCCAAAATGTTTCTGCTTAGGCTGTCTGCTAAGAGATTCTGATTTCCTGGAATGAACTGTGCGCCTGAAGATCCAGACTCAAATTTAGGGCTGTGTCCCATAAGGTCATGGCAAGTCTGCAAAGGGGGTAAGAGTGAGAGCCCCCTTGACTGTGGTATTGTCTGTTCGAATTAGCAGAGGTCCTGGCTTCAAAAGAGTCTGGAAGGCTAGAAGAGCATTTTGGACTGCTAACATTTCTTTCAAGTTGATGTGCCATAGAAGGTGTTTGTTTGTCCAAGAACCCTGTTGGCATTTGTCTAGAAAATGAGCTCCCCAAGCATAATCCGAGGCGTCCGTGGTTATGATCTGAGTAGGTTGAGGAAGACGAAAGGGCTTCCCTTCATTCAAAACACATGCCCTGGACCACCAAAGGAATTCCTTCTGGAGGCAGGGAATCAGTGGAATCATTGTATCCAGACTGTGGCAATGCTGAGACCATACACTCTTTAGGTACCATTGAAGTTTCCTCATGTGAAGCCTTGCATTTGGAATCAACAGGATGCAAGAGGCCATGTAGCCCAAAGCCTGCAGGAATTTCCTTGCAGTGAGCTGAGTCAATGTTGCCAAGGTCTTGAAGATTGAAGCCAGCTGTAACTGTTTTTCTGGAGTAAGGAAGGCCATCTGTAAACTTGTGTCTAAAAGAGCTCCCAAGAAGGTCATTCGTTGAGAAGGAATCAAATGTGACTTTTTTGTGTTCACTGAAAATCCCAGTAGTAGGAGAAGACGTTGAACAAAATGCAGGTGTTGAAGTAAAAGGTCTTTGCTGTCTGCCTGAATTAGACAGTCGTCCAGATAGGGGTAAATCTGAATCCCCTGAAGTCTGCAGTAAGCTAATACTGGACCCAGGCATTTGGTAAAAACTCTGGGCGCAGTAGATAAGCCAAATGGCAGTACAGAGAATTGGAAGTGTCTCGAGCCTGCCTTGAATCTGAGGTACTTTCTGCATTGTTGCCTTACGGGGACGTGTAAGTAAGCCTCTTTTAAGTCCAATGTTACCATCCAAGCATCTTGTGAGAGCATTGGAAGAAGTTGTTGAAGTGTAAGCATCTTGAATTTTGGAATTTCCAAAAAGGTGCTTAATATTGAGAGGTCCAGAATAGGTCTCCAGGAGTTTTGTTTTCTTGGGACCAGAAAAAATCTTGAATAAAAACCTTTCCCCACCTCTAGAGGTGGAACAGGTTCTATGGCTCTTAAGGGTAATAAAGCGTCCACTTGATTTAAGGCCTCTGTCCATTGATGTTTTGGCAGATCTGGCCAGCCGGAAGGCCTTGGCAGAGTGTGAAAGTGGAATCTGTAGCCTTTCAAAATCACGTCTAACACCCATTTGTCCTGGGTAATGTGAGTCCAATTTTGGTAAAAAAGAGAAAGTTTTCCTCCGAGAGGGGCATCCAGGGAAGGAGGACCTGAAGCCCAACAGAGGGAGTCATTGGGTCTGCTTTCTTTGGGTTTGAGATCTGTCTTCTCCCCTTCTAGGTGAAGAAGCAGTCCACTGTCTAGATCTGTAAGAGGCCTGAGCCTGCGCCCGACCTCTGGAGCGTCTGTATCTTCCCCTTTGAGGCCTGTCAGAAGTAGGAAAAGACCAATTTTTGGAGGGCCAATTTCTGGAAAATCTAGGAGGCTGCACTTGCAAAAAATCTTTTACAGTCTGCATAGACTTGGCTTTTTCTTCCATCTTTTTAATAACCTCCACAGCCTTAGATCCAAATAAGACATCATGCTGAACAGGGGCATCTAGCAATTTAGCCTTAACTTGTTTAGGTAAATTCTGCTCACGAAGCCAAGCATGTCTCCTGATAACAGTACCAGAGGCAGCCGCCCTGCAAGAAGCCTCTAAGGCATCAAAACCACAATGTAAACTATGTTTGTTAACTTGTTCAGTTGCATGCAACACATCCTGTAATTCCTTGTCCTCAGCACATGCAGGAAAGGTAGAAAGCCTTTGTTTTAAAACAGATAAAAGAAACTGTTGATACTTAAACATGTGAAACTGGCAATATAAAGCTCTAATAGAAAGGGTAGCTGAAGTATAAACCTTTTTGCCCCATCTGTCCAAGGCACGAGAATCCTTTTCGGAGGGGATAGGATTCTTAGAGGAGGCGGCCTTAGCAGCCTTGGAACCCTGCAAAATAGTTTCAGGATCAGCAGAAGGGTTCTTAAATAAGAATTGATGGGAATCAGGGACCCTGTAAAATCTATCAGGCTTAGAAGGAGCAGGCAGCATGGAATCAGGATTCAAGTTAGCTTCAGAGAAGGCATCATCCACAATGTCAAGTACAGGAGGAACAGCTAAAGGCTTGTGCTGAGGGAGAAGAAGAAATTCCCTAAGTCTCTTTTTGGAAGCAGAATAATCCTGACCTTCCCAAAGAAAATGCTCCCTCATCTCATGCAAGGTTTCCCCAAAAGAGAAATCTTCAGGGGGGGAGGCAGAGGGAACAGAATCCTCTGCATCCGAATCCTCATAAGGAGGAAAAGAGTAATCCCGATCAGAGGAAGAAACAGAAGATACAGAAGCCTGATCAGAGGAATCATACGGGGTATCCTGTCTAGGCCTTTTCTCAGGAGGAGGGCGAGAACCCCTAATCATAGTTAATAAATCCTCAGCCATCCGTAGTAATTGCTTCTGAGTCTTAGGAGCTGAATCCGAAGAAGCTTGAGCAGAAAGTCTGGGTTTAACAGGAGTCTTTGACTTAGCTTTTGTCTTTGTGGAAATAGTAATATGTGAAGGCCTGACGACCCCCTCAGAAGCTGGTACCTGCACAGCGGTTCCAGACCCATCTGAAGGAGCGACGTCCGAAGGTCCTGCAGCAGACAAATTACTAGGCCTAGACGGCTCCCCATGGGAGTCCATGTCGGCCATCAGTTCTGAAGAGGCGGACGACAGGGGCTGCAAAAGTGCCTCACTGACGACCGCCGAACCCGAAGCTGGCTCTGGCTGCGAAATATCCTGTTTGGACCTCGGAGGCCTGTCCTTGTCTTTGCGTTTCTTCTGTATTCCGGTAGTCGGTAAAGTATCCGACGACATCCTATAATTAAATCGTCTACCGAAGTAATTCAAGGCCCAATCGTACCTACGCTTGATAGTGCGAGAATTAAACCTGGCACAGAACCGACAGCAAGAAACGTCGTGGTCAGGGCCTAAGCAAGGTAGACAGTAAGAGTGGAAATCTTTATGAGGTATTTGTTTTCCACATGATACACAATTATTAACTTTTTCTGACATCGGAGGAGCAAGAAAAAGGTTTCCCCAATGGGGTACTTAGCTTTGAGAAGAGAAGTAGAAAACTTCGGACCGATGACAATCACACCACGTTGTCTTGAAAACGCCAACCAACAACTAGCGAACTGCTTTGCACCGCACGGCAAGAAAGACTGGAGAAGATGGCGTCGGCTGTCAGCTTTATACCCATGCGTTCTGACGTCAGGGTACTTGCTGATTCAGCCGACGCCAGACCCAGACTTTGATATTCTGGCCGACCTCGGGCTGCCTGCCGGCAGGAGTACCCTACAGTTATGACTGCAACAGTGAAACACGAAGAACATCTTCAGGGAATCAGTCCTAGGACTGCTCCTTTTTGGCATTGCATTTACTTCTCGAGTCAAGGCCAATGACAATGGCCTCTGGCTGCCTAAATTTGCAGAAGATTACAAATTAGGAGCAGTCACAGAATCCCCCAGCGACATTAATGTTCTCCAAGAAAAGCTGACACAGACAAACATCTGGTGTCAGAGCCATGGACTACAACTAAATGGCAAGAAATGCATAATAGTATCCTTTGGAAAGTCATCCACCCTTGGTAACTATTATACTGACAGCACACCCCTAAGAGGTGACCCAGTAGTCAGGAACTTGGGGACACACAGGCAGTAATCTAGCCTTTGATTATCTCACTACTATAGACATTATAGTCATTCTATATTGTGCAAGTTGTAAACAAAGGTATGACATCTTAGTCCAAGAATTCACTGTTTCACTGCATTCAGTATTCATCAGACATATCATGGAGTACAATTCCCCCATTGGTATGTACCTAATCAGGCATATCCATTCACCGGAATGTCCACAGAAATTACTTGGTAAAAGAATACAGGGTATAAATTAACATGTCCTACGCAGACCTTCTCAAGGCCCTATCCATGTCCTACAAGCTGTTGAGGGGTGCTCTATCCCAGGCGTACAAGGCATTGTCAAACCCCACAATCATGGACTTCCTGCATATCTGCAAGACAAATAGCACCAGAATTACCCATTCTAAAGACTTAAACCTTGTCTGTGATATAAACAGGACCTGCTGGAGAGACAGATATGTATCCCAGAGACTATCCCTATTCTGGAACAGGTTCCACATCCATGTGAAGCAGAGGGATTTCCTAACTCAATTCAAGTGCAACCTGGACAACTAGATGGGGAACAGGAAATGTACCCTTTGTTTGGCACCCATGTCTCTAATGGACAAAGGCAGCCTGTAAATGGTTCATCTCCCAGGCCCCTGTTTGTAAATTGTTCATGTCCCAAGCCCCTGCTTATGCTTATTAAGGGTACAAGAACTTGTCAGAGATTTGGGATGCACGGCTAGGCTTAAAAAGGCCTTTGTGGTCATTAACCTAGTAAACACCTACTGAACAGAAGGAATGGGTCTAAATTCTGTTAAATCCTTCTGTAAAACTCATAGTATTTTCTGCGGGACTGAGAAGACCCCAGTGTTCTCCCACAGTCTCAAAGAAAGAAAAAAAACAGGAATAATCAGGAACTGAGCTCTCCTCTGAGTCTGAATTATATATCTGAGGAGAAAACCCTGAACCATCCCTGCATCATTTTTGAACCTCTTCAGGAAAAAAGTACAGTTTTGTACCTACCATAAATGTAGATGTTCGAGGATCCACATTGCTGCAGTCCTAACTATTGGGTAGTCCGCTGTCCAGTCGGCCCGAATACCAAAGTATATGGCTGACGTCGGTCAGGGCGCATTAGACTGACGTCAGTACGTCAGGGTACTAATGCGCATGACCGACGTCATATCCTCAGTCTTTTCTTGCCCCAGATGTCAGAAGACCCTGAAAAGATAAGGCCAAAACCAAAACTCCAAACATACCTGCACCAAAAATATGTACAATATATACAAAATTACCAGAATATAACCTCACCTACACAACCACCCCTAAACACAGAGGGAAGGAGGGAGGGTAAATTGGACTGCAGCAATGTGGATCCTCGAACATCTACATTTATGGTAGGTACAAAACTGTACTATGTTCTTCATTCCACATTGCTGCAGTCCTAACTATTGGGTAGAATCCCAAAGCAGAGGTAAGGGAGGCTGGCAAATCATAAGGAAGCAGGAACTGACAACATGCCTTGCAAAATAGCTGTGGCAAAACCAGCCCTAGACTTAGAGTAGAGAGGAAGGTGATAATGCTTAGAGAAAGTATGCACTGAACTCCAAGTAGCTGCCTCCAAAATATCCTTAGTTGCCACCCCTTAGAAATGCTGTTGAAGTGGCAGTAGCCCTAGTGGAATGAGGCCTAATCCCAGCTGGAATCTCCTTGCCATGATGGGAATAACAAAATGCAATGCAAAACCCAATCCACCTAGAAATAGTTTGTTTTGACACAGGCTTGCCCTGAACCCAAAGCAAAAGAAACAAACAACTGCTGAGACTGCCTAAAATCCTTAGTCCTGCTCAAATAATAACGCAATTGCCTGTGTACATCTAAAGTGTGCAAAATCTTTTCCCCTTTATTTTGGGGATCTGCATAAAAAGTAGGCAAATGAATAGTTTGGTTTAAAGCCACACTAGAAACCACCTTAGGCATAAAGGAAGGATTAGTTCGTAAAGATACCCTATCCTTATGAAAAATCAAACAAGGCTCTACCGCCATAAGGGCCTGCAACTCAGAAACCCTTCTTGCAGAAGTAATGGCCAACAAAAAAGCAGTCTTCCATGACAAGTATTTCAATTCAGCAGTAGCCGCAGGCTCAAAAGGTTGTAGAGTAAGTTTCTCCAACACAAAATTGAGATCCCAAGCAGGAGTAGGAGCTCTCATGGGGGTCTTATATTCTTTGCCCTCTAAGAAATTGCTTGAACAAAGGATGCGAAAACAATGGTGGGTCACAATCATAGTGAGCTGAAATTGCTGCAGCATGAATCTTAATGGAAGAGAAAGACAAACCTTTGTCCAATAACTCAGTAAGATATTGAAGAGCCACGCTCAAATTAGGCTCAGAAATCTCCAAATTGTTTGCTGCACTCCAAAATAAAAATCTTTTCCATTTTCCTGCGTACACTTTCCTTGTACTAGGTCTTCTGGCTTCCATAATCACATTTAAAACTTGTTGAGGAAGTTGAGACCTGCTGTCTTTCAAAACAGAATATGCCAGGCTGTTAGATGAAGAGAGTGAAGCTTGACATTGAGCAGGTGACCGTCCCTCTGAGACAACAGGTGTGGAATCAAGGGTAAAGGCCATGGAGGCTTCCTTACCAGACTCCTCAGTAATGGGTACCAGTGCTGCCGAGGCCAATCTGGAGCTATTAAAATCATCCTTGGCTTGTCTTGTCTGACCTTTAGAAGCACCTTTGGGAGAAGAGGCAGAGGTGGAAAAGCATACACATGAAGATTTTTCCAAGTGAAAGAAAGAGCATCCACTTTCCAAGCTGTGTGATGAAACCTCTTTGTACAAAACTTTGGCAGCTGGTGGTTTAGTGGAGAAGCGAACAGATCTATGTCTGGAGTTCCCCATGACACTGTCAATTTTCGAAATACATGAAGATCCAGTTTCCACTCGTGGGGATCCATGATTTGTCTGCTTAACACATCTGCTAAGGAGTTCTGTGCTCGGCAGAAACCTTGCCTGAAGAGTTAGTTGCAAGCTGAGCGCAGTCTCCCATAAAATCATTGCTTGCCTGCACAACGGTAAGAATGTGTTCCCCTTGTTTGTTGATGTACCACATGACAGTTGTGTTGTCTGTTAGAATCAACACCTGCCCTGGAAGAAGTAACTCCTTGAAAGCCATTAATGCAAACTGGACTGCTAACATCTCTTTCATGTTGATATGTAGATGCTGTAGTCTGGCAGGCCACTTGTCTTGTATCCACTTTCCATTTAGATGAGCTCCCAAGCAATGTCTGAGGCATCTGTCGTTAGAATCTGACTCGCCTCTGGCCGGGTCACAGAGAGTCCCTTGTTTAGGTGACATTCCTGAGCCCACCACAAAAATTCCTTTTGAATGCAAGGTATTATTTGAATGACAGTGTCCAAATCCTGGCAGTGCTGTGTCCATACATTTTGAGATACCATTGCAGCTTCCTCATATGCAGTTTGGCATTGGGAAGCACCAGAATACAAGATGCCATGAACCCTAAGGCTTGTAGGACTGTCCTTGCAGTCAGCCCGGACTGAAGAGATAGTTGATGGAAGTAACTGGAAAGATTCTTTTGTTTGTCCGGGGTTAAAAGGCCATCTGGGCTGCTGTATTCAGTCTCACACCCAGAAAGCACATGTCTTGAGAGGGTACTAGACTGGACTTTATTTCGTTCACAGAATACCCTAGGCATCTTAGCACTGCTATGACATAATCCAAATGCTGTAGAAGGTCTTCCTTTTCTTGAGCTAGAATCAGGCAGTCACCCAAGTAAGGATAGATTTGAATTCCTTTTAGCCTGAAGTAAGCTATCACTGGAGCCAGAACCTTTGTGAATACTCTGGGCGCAGTGGATAAGCCAAAGGGCAATGCAGAGAACTGATAATGAGAATTTCCAGCTCGAAATGCAGATACTTCCTGCAATTTAGTCTTATAGGCACATGAAGGTAAGCTTCCTTGAGATCTAAAGTTACCATCCAGTGATCTTTGCCCAGCAGAGGTAAAAGCTGTTGTAACGTCAACATTTTGAACTTGGGAATGTCCAGATAAGTGTTGAGGATAGATAAATCCAAAATTGGTCTCCACGTGTTCCCCTTCTTCGGTACTAGGAACAGGCGAGAATAAAATCCTAGGCCCCTTTCTGGCACAGGAACTGGCTGAATGGCCCCTATTTGGAGCAACAGAGAAATTTGCTTGTGAGCCTCTTTTCTTTGTAGAGGAGGAATGTCTGGCATGCCTTTGAAAGGAGGCAAGGTATGGAAATAAAACCTGTAACCGTGGTGAATGATATCCAGAACCCATCTGTCTTGGGCAATTAAATCCCAATTTTCTTTGAAAAGAGACAGCCTTCCTCCCAAAGGTGCTGCCAGGCGAGAATGTACTGGCAGCTGAAAAGGCAGGTCATTGGGTCTGCTTAAGAAAGGACCGACCCCTGCCCTCACCAGAAGTCTGAGCAGGGGAACTCCCTGTCCTAGGCCTAAAAGAACCTTGAGCTCTGCCCCTACCACGTCTAGACCTACCCCTAGACTGGGAATCATAAGCAGGATAAGTCCATCCCTTAGTAGGCCAATTTCTACTAAACTTCGGAGGCTGCACCTGCAAAAAATCCTTAACAGTTTGCATAGACTTAGCCTTGTCCTCCATTTTCTTTAAAACTGCTTCCACAGGCGAACCAAACAACACATCAGACTGCAAAGGAGCATCCAAAATCCTTGTTTTAACATGCTCAGCTAAATTCTGATCTCTCAACCAGGCATGCCTCGAAGAACAGAACCAGTGGCAGCCACCCTCGAGGAGGCCTGCACAGCATCAAAACCACACTGCAAGGAATGTTTACCCACCTGTTCAGACACATGAACTAAATCCTGCAACTCTTTACACTCAATACCTTCTGCCAGAGCATCCACCTTAGATTTCAATTGTGAAAGGAGGTAATTCTGATATTTTAACATGTGAAACTGACAATTCAATGCCCTCATGGCTAAAGTGGAAGAAGTATACACTTTCTTTCCCCATCTATCCAAAGCCCTTGCCTCTTTATCAGGAGGAACAGGATTTTTAACAACAGAGGCCTTCACACCTTTAGGACCCTGAGAGACAGTTTCCGGGTCTGCCCTAGGACTCTTAAAAAGATACTTATGAGCTTCAGGCACCCTATAGTACCTATCCGGTTTAACTGGGGCAGGAGGCAAAGAATCAGGATTCAGGGAAGCCTCTGCAAAATCATCTTCCACCACATTCAGAACAGGAGGTATAGCTAAAGGCCTATGCTGGGGTAAAAACAAGAATTCCCTAAGCCTCTTCCTGGAATCAGAGAAATCTTGACCTTCCCATTTAAAATGCTCCCTCATGGAATGCAGAGTCTCTGAAAATGAAAAATCCTCAGGAGGAGAAGCTGAAGGAGTAGAATCATCCACATCAGAATCAGAATAAGGAGGATACTCCTGCAAGTCTTCAGCCGAAGACTCAGAAGCCTCCGAACAGTGCTCAAAGCTCTCAAACTCAGGTTCCACCCTAGGCCTCTTATCAGGAGGGGGCATAGAACCTCTAATCATAGTAATCAAATCCTCTGCCATTTTAAGCATATGTTTCTTAGGCAAAGACCCTGAAGCACTAGGAGAAACCCCCACTGAAGCTAAACTTGGCCTGCCTCTCAAAGAAGCCTTGGAAACAGAAGGGAGGCTCTAACCACCTTAGGAAGAGAGGGAAGAACAGCCACCTGAGAAGCCCCTCAGCCTGGCCTACTTCCTGAGAGGATACATCCTGTAACAGTAAAGTCTCTCCCTGAGACTCCAAAGAAACACCTGGCAGAACCTCCGGCTCCACTGAGCCTTCTAAAGAACCGACGTCAGGGACTGTCGGTTCTTCCACCCTAGGCCTTGCTGCTTTGTCCTTGCGCTTTCTGGCGAAGCGGGCGGAGCATCCGGCGGCATTTTATAATTACAACGCTTCCCAAAACTAACCTGGCACAGTCTAACCTTCTCTTAATAGTGCGTTTGTTAAATCTAGCACAAGAGCGGCATCCAACAACGTCGTGCTCAGGCCCTAAACAAGGTATACACAAAGTATGGTAATCCCTATGAGGTATCCGTTTCCCACAAGAAATACAGTTATTCACTTTTTCTGACATCCGGTTAAATACTGAGGCAAGAAAAAACCAAAATATTCCCCAACGGGGTACTTAGCCAACTTTGATTCGGTCTGAAACTCTGACTTCAGAAACTTTCAGAACGCCAACCTGCACTCGCAAAATTGCTTCTGCATCGGACCATGCGGCAAAAAAGACTGAGGATATGACGTCGGTCATGCGCATTAGTACCCTGACGTACTGACGTCAGTCTAATGCGCCCTGACCGACGTCAGCCATATACTTTGGTATTCGGGCCGACTGGACAGCGGACTACCCAATAGTTAGGACTGCAGCAATGTGGAATGAAGAACATCAGGCATCCCTCTTTCATTTATCAGAAACTACTCCACAAAAAAGATCAAGTCTGAATTAAAATCTGAGCGAGTCCCAATAAACTACTCATATTCAAAGAAATATGAGGGAGGGTAGCTACATTTTCAGATTTCTGTTTCTTTTTGACAGGAAAAATGGGGCTAACTGTGTTCCAACATAATGCTGCATCCCTGGAAATGGGCACAGCATTCTAACATGACAGGGAAACCTTCCCTGTTCCCTCCCCCAGAACCAACAAAAGTCTCTCTCCCTTGCCCACTGAGGGGACTCCACAGCCACAGAGGATGTGGATAATCCCTGGTCCATGGTGGCTGTAGGTGCTACACAAGAGAGATCCAAGGAAAAGAAGCGTGGTCTGAGGTACAGCAAATGGCCACAGCAGAGTCACCCACCTGTGGATGAGGCAAACTGCTAGCCTGCAGTGGTGGCAAAGGCTGTTTGCTTAATTTTTTGTTTTTGTTGCTGGAAGGAGTACCAACTGTGGGGCCAACAATCTGTTCCATGGGCAAGCTGTAAATGGTGCCTCTTTCCTATGGAAGACCAGCAGCAAATGCCAGTAAAACTACCAGTCCACAAAAGTGACTTCCTAAAAACAAAACAAAAAAAAACACTAAAGAGCACTTTCAAACACTATGACAGCCCCACAATGGAAAATTAAACAAAATTTATCCACAGAAAGTATGTTTTCAGTTAAATTACACTACTTTAAAACTGACTAAAAAAACAAGTACGCTGTTTAAAACTGCATTACAGTTTCCGGATAGTCTGTTAAAGCACAACACCCTTAGCTTTAAAATAACTTCTGAAGAGGAAAGTAAAACATCAGTAAATATAAGAAAATGGAAGCTTTTTCTTTCCCCAAGTGGGAATTTATGTGCCCAGAAGGAAGACACAAGTTAACAGTCAATCTTGAAAAGTCTCAGGAGTGTACTCTTCAGTGGTAGAAAAGTTTCACACCCAAACTTGCTTGTTAGATGGCTCATCTCAAGCTGCTTGACAGTTTGGGCATGTGGAAGGTGCCCTGAAGCTTTGGAAGCTGGCTGGCTTACATCCTTGGTTTGATATAGCCCATATAACTAAGGTTACTGCAGCAGTGATCAGTATGAAGAACACCTGCATAATTATCACAGACAATTTGTCACATCAAAGATGAAGAACATATTCTTACCTTTCGATGATGTCAGATATTGCACAAGCAAACAGCAACAGTCCTTCTGGCATCTGCAGAGCAACTACAAAACATAGCAAAGATTAGCGATTCAGTAGGTACATGTGAAGATGCCAACACATACAGCCAAAACCAGTTTTATTTGTTAGTAAATTCTATTAGCAAGGTTTCAGCTGGGTTTACTTTGAAATACTTCAAAACCCCAAGAGGAAAATGGACAGCATAAAACTTTTCAACTCTTTTAAATGGGGAAAGAAACAAGCAAAAACATTTTATTTTGTGGAAACAAAAAAATTCTTACATTTTACCCAACTAGTAGGCTAATGGATTTCCTCAAGATGAGCGGACTGCTGTTGGAATTACAGAATGATGAAAGGACAATTAACAATGTTACATTTATAATAGGCAGGACTGGAAAATTGTAATAGAATATCATGGTGAGACCTCAGAAACATAAAATGCTCCAGTCTGAACCAATTTCCATTCTTACTAATAAACAAACTTGAACAGTCATGTACCCCCATTTCATTTCCTGTGTTGCACAAACACTACGGCTCATGCTGGGAAAACTTACCATAAGTAGTGACTCCCCAAAGTCTAAGCTTAGGCATCTACAATGTAGTCATTTAAAGATCTACACTAAGGGGGTACCACTTGCTTTTAAATGGAACAGCTGCTTTTTACAGTTGCTCCATGCTGCTTTTGTGAAAAATATTTGTTACACATTTAAAGGTTGGTAATAAAATGTAGCATCATTATATCTGGCAAAAAGGATATAAATTATGATGACAAGACATGTTGGTCTAATCATAAAAAACATCATCACATAGATCTAGGAAAATAGTAGAAAATAATTTTCCTGTGCCGAAGCATAGTCGCAGCCAATTTATTTATGAAAGACACGTCTAGTTACTCCAGGGTGATTACTGCATCATTTTACACCACACTAATCTGGCCCATTACTGAGTACATCTATATATTACATAACTTTTGAAAAAAAAAATACATGAAATAACTGCAATGATTTCTTACCAGAAAAATCATAAAGATAGGAAAACTGAAAAAAAAATATTTGAAAAGTCTTAAAGAAATGTCACTATATTTTATTTCTTACTGTGAGTGATGCCTTGAGTACAAGGCATTGTCCCTCTCTGGGTCTTCTAAAAAGTCTATGCCTGGAACATACCAGTTTGGAAGCTGGCACCATACTGACAACAGATAAACGTAACAGAAAGAAGAAAGTACACGCAGTGCCTTCCAAGATCAAAGAATGAGCTTAAACTTGGAATCAGAATCAGTCATTAACCAACTTCAAAAATAACCAAAATACCCGTTTGCCATAACCTCAACTTCCTATATATGTATCAGGAAGGCCACCTGTTTAAGTTTGGTAAATGAAACAATGATCCTGCCTGTATTAATATAAAGTACAGATCCATATCTTTCCAGTATTATTTTCATAATTTCTAGCTGAATTTAACATGTGAACCTAAAAAGATTTAGCAGTCAAGTCTTCAAATGATTGAGTTCATTAAAATGTACATGTTCATAAATGGTGAAGGTGTCAGGATGCTGTACAGGTGGGAAAGGCACACAGCTATTGAAATCGGTAACAAATTTTATTAATCTCCATACGCACACAAACTTGAATACACACACACACACACACACACACCTATAAAACACAAACATATTTACTTATGCACCCATACACTTGTTGACCAGGGTAGAGCACTGATCACCATGTACCATTTTCAGGCTCTGCCCACGGTTACCAACCGAGAACAAAAGGACAACAAACATTAAACAGCTGTTATAAGTAGTCATAAAAATTAAAATATATATACACAACTGACAGGCATTTAACATGGTCACAATACAGAGATTTCATAGATATTTTAAGCCCACTGAAACTTACAACCATTTACACCTTACTAGTATATCCCCCTCAAGCAGGGACCCCCCCCCCTTTCTCCGGGAAGGTCATACTAGTCAATCCCAGAGTAAATTTGTGAATAACCCATCCAGTTAACTAACTAATGCTTAAAGGAGGACAGTGAGTTGATTTGTGTAACATGCAAGGGAAGTTTATTCCAGAGGTTTGGGAGGTGCTGGGTTAGAAAGCTATCCTCTACCATTTTATTTATCTGTTGGTAAAGATTTAGGTCCTCGGTTCTAGTAGTGGTGAAATCAATGGAATTAAAGAGATTCAGGAAGTCCAGGATAACCAGGAATCCAATGAAAAAATAAGCAAGACAGGCATCTCCCCTATAATACACTGAATAAAGGGATACAGCCTCTAGCACCTTTTGATAGCTCATGGAATTGAGGCATGTAATATTTTTGTTTAGGAACCTTTGGGTCTTTCTAAATGATTGATATGTTCAGTAAAATACATCCTGAAGGCGGCAATGTATGCAATAATTGTTCTGATGAATACAGAGAGCGATTACCTCTTTAAACCTTGAGAATATTCCTTTTAAAATTAGCCCCTAACTACATTTGACATTCTGTAGTGGTATGATGTCTATACATTATGATGTGGGGAGGGAATATCTACCAAAACCGACAAAACTACACCTATCACTTAGTTTGAGCCCATTTTTAGTACACCAAGAGTTAACTAGGGAGAGTTCATACAAAAAAGTTCTGGTGTCAGGTTGACTTAATTATTTTGCAGTCATCTGTAAACTTTGTTAACCAGAGGTCTTAGCTGTATTCTTGGATATCTGAGAAGTAAAGGCCAAAAAGGTGTGGTCCCAGTACAGAGCCTTCAGGGACACAGCTGGTCACTTTCATTCTGATTATATGCCTATAATTCGCACTGTGGGGGCTCGGTTTTTCAGCCAGGTTGCCATCTAATTTTAACTTATACAGATTGATTTTTAATGCATTTAGCTTCTGTATGATGCCAGCATGCTGAACAGCATCGAAGGCCTTTGCCAGGTCAAGTTACATAGTTTATATCACATGGCCACTCTCTAAAGACTGCATCCCTTTAAAGGGACCTAGATTCAGTAGATTGGATCTACCCTTCACCCAGCCAAACTGTCAGGAATTAAGTTGAATAGTTTATGAGGTCAGTTACAATATATTCCAAGGCTCTGTGAAGGAGACTTGTAAGACTGATGGTTATGTAATTACCTGAGTCAGTTGTAAGTTCACCCTTATGGAAAGGCATATCAAGACTGCAATGAGCCACTCATCAGGGATGAAGTCAGTAGCTAAATTTAGGTTAAACAATTTAAGAATGGGTCTGCAGGAGCATGCACAACACTATTAATTAAGCAACCAGTTATACTGTCATGTCCCATAGAAGTGGTTTTGGTCTTTCACTAAAAGGTGCTTACAGATAATTGGGGGAGGGTAAGCAATTTAGGCATTTAGATTGAAATGTCTGTGGTACACTTGGCAATTACTTTGTCTGCAAGAATATTTCTCTCTCTCTCTCTCGTTCAGAGACCAGCCTAACTTCATGGGCTCCCTTAGTGGACTGGATAGTATTTTTCATTTTGTTTTTGTAAAGATTTTTTATATTTTCCTTGAAAAGGGATGTTTACATCTGGTACATAATTTAACAACCTTCTATCTTTCTTGGGTTATAGAGTTTACTTATGGTAGTAGACCACCACAATGGTTTATTTTTGAATTTCCTATGATACCTGGATCTGGTAAGGACTGCTTGGTGTATACATTCTTAAAGGGTGTAGAATTCCTACGTGAAGCTTGCTGCTGTATTAAGGTCAAGGGTGGTGCAGTCACAAATTACATTTTGTTTAAGATTGGTGCATTTATAGTCTTTAAATTCAGTGGAGTTTGCTGTAGTGGCTTTTTAAAGGAGATGGTTACTTGATAAGGAGATGCTAGAGGAGTAGTGCCGAGATGCAGATATATTTATAAGAATCAGGTCAAGAATGCTGCGTCTTCTAATAAGTTTATTTACCGACTGCTCAACAGAGTTTTTGTTCATTACATCTAGAAATCTGTAGGCATATCCCAAGTTGGAAGTATAGGTGGCCCAGTTTATTGAACAATAGTTAAAGTCCTTCAAAATAATGGAATTTCAGATAATAGAGAGATAATTTAGAACACCAAAGGTGTTCCGTATCAAGCTATTAGTAATTAATCCTACCTAGAGTGATTTGTAGTTCAAGAAGTTCAGTTTGTGGGTCGCTAGGGATCTGCCTGGTGGCCACTGGGACTGATGACATTAAAAGCTTAAACCAATGTATACAGGGGGTATTCTCTTTACATTTAAAGCAAGTTCCTGTAACTACGCAGACATGGAGGCTTTACAAACCCAGGTATGTCTCAAGATCGGGAAATTTATTGTTTAGTCCTCTGGCATTGAAGACAGCCACCTTAAGGTGATCTTTTTGAGACTGATGCATTAATTACATTATAATATCTATCATATTAACTCTACCCAGAAACAGCATTGGAGTAACAAAGGCTTCAGCCACCTTGGAATAAGAGATGTAGGCCATCTTTAGCTTGATTCAGAGCATCTTGCTCCCTGTTGACACGTACTGGGTCTCCCTGGAATGACACCAGCTATTTAGCCAGTTACTGAAGCCAATTATCATTTCTTTGGATGCAGGCAACACCCGAGGTGAAGGGGGGATTCCACACAGGACTAGTGTCTTACCTGCAGTTGTAACATGCACAGAAAGTTCTGATATGTCTCTATACATGTCCTTGCCTCAAGGTTTTACATCTTAGGTCATTCACTCGCATATGGATCACATCATATCGGTGAGGAGATGGGGCTCGTAGAGTACTTGCAAAGCCAGAAATTCTGAGGACTTGACAATAACTCACTGTAACAAACACCTTTTTTCCAACCTCGTGAGTGATAAGTGTGCCTGAAAACAGTCACTTAACACTGAAACATTTCTGTTGCTGCCATGTTCCAGAGTTGCAAATGTGGAGTAAATTTGCTCAGGGTGACTCTTTATGGTAGATATTAAGGAGGTGGATGAGGGCCTGACTCTTGCTGAGACTTAATATCTATTCTAAGAGGCTTTGGGAGCTATTTACAAAGCCTCAGAGCACGACAGTTTGACGGGATTAGTGAAAGGTAGTGGTGGAGGTATGTGAAGCTCACAGAACAAGTTTTTATGTGAGAGGGAAGCCTCTAGATTAACTGGGCAACTGCACTTCTTACAAATGGAATTATTAATGTTGAGAAGAAGTTCATTATCTGTGAGCATAGAGAAATAACCTACTCATGAGTTTATTGCACTGAATCGAGAGTGAGCAGTAAATGTATTAGGAGAATACGCAGAGGGAAGAGTGAGAGGTTGGGTATTATACCATGATCCCCCCAAAACGTGCACGCTGATTGGCCAGCGTGCCCGTTGTAAATCGAGTTATACTAATGGAAAAAGGTCCGTGCCGGACTTTTCCATTAGTATAACTCGATTTAAAACTACTCTCGCTTTGTTAAATGGGTTTAACATAGCGAGACAGCTTTAAAATAAGCAACGGAGATGTCCGTTGCTTATTTTAAAACTGTCTCGCTATGTTAAACCCATTTAACATAGCGACAGTGTTTAAAAGCAATGGAGAAAGCAAGATCTCCGTTGCTTTTTAGTAGCTATGTTAAATGAGTTTAACATAGCGATACAGTTTAAAATAAACGGAGATGTCCGTTGCTTATTTTAAATTGTCTCGCATGTTAAACTCATTTAACATAGCGAACTAAAAGCAACGGAGATCTTGCTTTCTCCGTTGTTGCCACAACTCTGATGTACTGCGCGCGCAGTACATCAGAACTGCAGCGGATGCCAGACATCTGCTGAAGGGCAGTAAACAGGCATTATACTATGCCATTATTTAAGAAAAGTAATAGTTTCTTTTCTTAAATAATGTCATGGTATAATAAATAACCACTTCTGGGTGTGGGTAATGCTAAATTTACCCATGGTTGGCTTTGTTTGGTCCCTCGGGCTTCGTCCTCGGGACCAAACCACGCCAACCGTGGGTAAATTTAGCATTACCCACACCCAGGCGTGGGTTATTGCTATAATAATCTTTCACTTCATCTATTCAGTTTATGTATATATGCATCTACATGCATACATACATACAACAGGTGAGTATTTTATATATAAATCTACAGATACTACACACACACACAACTTCACACTGACTGGCCATCTAGTGCGAGTGCAAAAATGATTAACTGCACATATAGGTGAACACTCATTTGCATGAGTGTAAGACAGCTGACTTGACATTTTAAATGGTGAAGGTCAGTAGAAGTATGTGGTAGAATAAATGTTTGACTACGGAGGTCCTGCTGTGAAGATGTGCAAGATCACATGGCAATGGTTAGTGTGTATCCCAGCTGTTCAGGATTTAGGAACTTATGTGGACATTGACATAACTTTCGACCAATATACATCCACTTTCTTAAGAAAGGCCTTCTAGAGTATACTGCCCCTGCCTGGGAAACATAGTGATTTCACCAGTTTTCATTGGGGAAATCATACCAACTCCATTTGCCTCGAAGTGCACACATGCCTCCCAAAAAGAGACGTCTCTTCACTCCTCTCCAGCTCTACCTGGTGCCTCCACTATCAGGGCTGCCAAATGAACCCCTGATCACTTGGGTCAGAGTAAGTGCACCATCCCTCCTAATCATGAAGCCAGGCCAGTATACATTTATGAAAAGTAAATGAGCATTAATGCAATGTTTTCAGTGAATGTCAATTAAACTGCAAAGCAACATGGAGTCATTGTGTATTTAAACACAAACTAGCAAAATATTAAATAAAATACTGCTCCTTCAAAATGTAACAATGCTTCTAATACTAACATGGGAACAGAGCAGCCACAAAGCTTCAATTTGGAATACTATGCATCCTTTTCAGACTTTGCATTTACCATGCATACAATTAACACTTGACACTGGCAGAAAAGTAAAAGGGATGAAAAAACTACCACCACCCACACACCTTGTCCAACTCACATTTTGAATACATTGAGGGACTGCTGTCTTAACTTCCACATGCCAACAGCATAACATTCTCTGACTTTAAATTTGTCTTTATCCACTACTGCTGTTGAAGTTGACATTCTGCACAGACAGATGCTACCTTTGCATTACTCCCAATATCATTTACAACAAACACCCATAAACCTGCCATTTCTTAATATTTTGCACTCATATCTACTACCTATGGGCTACCGTCAACTTACACTATGGATTTTGCACAACATTGCCCTGAAATATAGTTTTGCTTACTGGCAACTAAATCACTTTCACAGGCAGAACTGTGCTACAACTATATTTTTACAGGAGTTTTTCTAAATTACTTATCTTGACATCTTCAATCCACAGTGCTACTAAATGGAAAAATATTATAACCCATCTTTTAAATTTGCAAACCTTAATACAGGTTGTTGAATATAAATTTAGACTGGTGTCAAGTAATAAGTACTTTTTTTCTGTTCCACTTACTGTCCTTCCAATAGGATTATGATAAGCTTGGTATGATTGGAGACTATTATAAGACATAGATACCAAGAAATGAACCTCAAGAATAAAGCTCGAGAGGTGAATCTCGACATCCATGTCAAACACACACAATAAAAGGTTGAAGTCGGTGACCCAATCATAATATTTTGTAGTCTATGGGGCTGCTCCTTGTACAAGTTACACAAAAAAAGAAAGTACAGGAGAATGAAATGTTTTACTGGCTTTGAAAGAAAGTAAAGCACTTAGCGCTGCAACACAGCAGCACCTCTCTCAACTTCTTTGCTCCAGAATTCTGGTCAAGTCCAAAAATAATTGGGGAGAGAGAGGCAAAGGCTCAAAATCAAGGACAGGTTTTAACATTGCTATAAATTACTTAAAACGTTACTAGAAAAATGTGGTTTGCTTCAAATGCGAATTTTCAGAAAAATAAGTAGTATGACACTCTGTCTGGCACTACTGACAATCTAGTTGTCTGAATCAACTGCAATCTTCAGAGATTTACCAAAAAATAAAATTAAAACAGTTACAAGGAGCAAGGCAAAAGTATGAGGCAAAATCACAGAAGCTCAGTAACAATTGGGAGGTACAGGCCATCAGGCAGAAATAAAGTGCTCCAAGCAACAACTTAAAAAGCTGATAGACACTTCATTCTGCAACACCTTTTAGACATAACTGTGTCAGGGTGAAGTTCTAACAGCTTTTAAAAGCAGTTTCACTTTCTGCCTCTGTTTTTTCATTACTGGTTTCAACAACCATTACAGCCCCTGACACAAGACTATGTTGTGATTAACAAGATTTTATTAAGTACCCCCAGCACTGTTCAGATCAGGTCTTTATCTAGGGAAGCACTTTATAAAGTTTATCCTTTTTCCTGATTTCTGAGCATAATCATGGTGTTCAGTGCATTACAAGTACTTTAAGAATAGAAAAGATGAATTATTGCCAGCTCCTGTGACACATGGGGATAAAGCCTTAACTATGGCCCATGTGACCAGAGTTTGGCTAAAATTGGATTATATTGGCTGGGCTTATAAGGGCCCTTAAGCCATTAGCCTAGTAATCTTATATGAACCCATGATTA
>NC_056747.1:682403342-682445307 GCF_019279795.1 Protopterus annectens | reverse complement strand
AGTGAGAGGGGTTTGCCCCTCTGCTACAAATGATCATTTTTAAAAAATATTGTTTTGGATGCTTGGGAGAATTTTGCTCCGCACATGCATAGTACCATGTTGACATTTGTAAAGTTTAACTTTTGTGGTCGACCACACGAGCATTGATATTTGGGACATTCGCTCTTTTTCAGTGGACATATGTTTGGTTCCCTATCATTAGTCAGCATCTGTTTAGCCAACAAAATATGGTTGATTACACAGACAGGTGTATGAGACCTCATATTTCTTAGGGTACGGAAATATGTGCTTTCCCCATGATTGTGTGATTTCGTAGTAGTATATATAATTAGCATGTGGTGTGGAGAATCGCAGGGTGATCCCCCCTCCCTGCAAAAAGAATGTTTTGTTTTATTTTTAAGCTTAGGTTTTGCGTGCACCAGGATTGTTGTTCAGCGCCTGTGTAGTAGTGTGTTGAAATTTGTAAAGTCGACTTTTAGTAGTCAACTGTGTTAGTGACTATCCTTGGGTGTTTTAATTTCAGTATATTGATGTATGCATGTATAATATAATATTTTATAATATAGTATAATATTTGTGTGTGTGTACATATATATATTTAGAATACACACGTACATACATGTGTGTGTGTGTGTGTGTGTGTGTGTGATTTTTTTTGAATGCACAAATTGTTGACTAGCAAATGGTTGAGATTGTTTATTGAAAGTTTTGTTGGCCAAGTAGATTTTCATGGGGGACAGGAATTGCCCCCCCTCCCCCCGATTCATGTTAAAGCCTGTTTTGGTGAGTGAGGGTCGGATTCTGCACAGACAATACATCTTGTTCGTCTGCAGCACCCATGTTGAAGCCCATTCCAGTGTTTCAGTGGAACCTGCTTCAATGTTCTGTTTTTTTTTTCCTTTTGATTTTTCTTTTCCGTGCTGTGTACCATTGAGGATTTGTAATATAATTGTAAACACACAAATAAAACATGTACTCCCTGCTTATTCCTTTGGACTCTTTGCTAGAGAAGTTGTTAAAGTCTGAAGGAGGAAGAGGGGTATTGGGCATGAGGTTAGGCCTTGAGGGAAAGGTGGGACAGTGTAGATACTGTCACTCATTTAAGATAGGAGCAGGGAGAAAATCCAGGACTGTACATGAAACTTCGTGAACAATTACATAAGCAGAATCAATAATGACATAGAGTTTGACTCTAAAAGAGTACTGTTCATGTTGAGACAGATGTGATAAATAAATAAAAAAGGCCTGTGTGAATAACAGCATTATCTCTGACTTAACTTTCTTCGACTGTAGTGTCTGAATTAAAATTGTTTTTTTTTTTTTTTTTTTGCTAACATCCTGGTAGAGTGCAAAATGTGATTTATTGGTTGTAGGATGGAAAGGGATTTATCTGTCTTGTTCCAGTTAATAAAAACTAACAGGCGTGGAGGCATCAGCCTTAGCACGCAGATGTAATGGAATACAGTGATGTGCGATTATGGGTTCCATTCCACTGCATACATATGGCAAGTTCTTACAACGTTAACTGCAGGTTGGATGTGCACTCCCTCCCCTCCTCCTGTCATGTAACAAACTGAGCTAAACATTACTGTAGTAAAATTATAGACATGTTGCTTTCCTTTACAGTTAACATACAATGTTTGCTTTACAGGAGATAACTACTTAATATGTAATCATATTTAAATCAGAATATGCAAGGAAGCACTGGTCAATTACAAGTCCCTGTTTTATCTGATGGTCTGTGAATGTGTATACATTTGATTTGCTTCTGTCATTTTCAGAGGTGTGTAGTACACAGCTCACGCAGAGACCGCATCCAAAGTGGAGGTGCCACTCCTTTCTTTCTAAAGTTTGCATAGAGTGGGTTTCACAAGGTATCGTGAAGGACATACTCGTTTTTCCTGTCTAAGATGGATAATAGACTCAAAATAAAATCTGCAAAAAAAAAAAAAAAAAATGAAAATATGTATGGTCTTGTGGAATTTGTATTTTTGAGGAAAGCTTTTTCTGCTTCCCCCGAGGGATCAGGTGGAATTTAAGCAGCATGTTGTCACTGTAGCCCAGTAAGCCTGTTAATCCAAATATGATTAAATATGCAGGAAAAAGAAGTGCTCGTTTCCACAGATTCTTGATGTTACTGACAGGCGAGTCATGAAATTCACTGTCATTAGTTGGTGTGCAGAGATCGGACGATGTGGGGTGATACAGATGTTGTTTTAATTACACATAGTTTTCGAATGAGGAAGGAGTGCTATTAGTATTGGTAGGGGGTACACAGATACAGACTATGAAAGGAGATTGAGCTATGTAACTGATAATGTTTTAGCCATTTCAGGACATTTAACAGAACACTGTTTCATGTACACCATTGATTGCTGTGAGTATGTTTAGTACTCAGAAGAACCACAGAAGTCACGAAAGACTCTTGCATACCGAGCAGGTAAGTGATATGTAGAAGTATTTTGCTTTGTAGGTTTTTAAGCTTACAAAGTTCTTATTCTATTTCCAAGTTACTGAGCAGAGATGCAAAGCCCTTGTGTGGGGAGTCCCCAATCTCAAGACTTTCAGCTTCATTATCCTATTTTTCTCAGTCACACCACAGCAGTCCTTTGTGCTGCACATATGACATCACAGCAGGTACAGATATTCTCCACATTCTTCCTTTCACCTGGTTTAACTTGAATATAAAAGGCTGCTTACCTCTAGTTTCTTTTTTTACCTGTAGAAAGTCTTTCCCACTTCTGTTGGTTTGTTACTCCTTCCTACTGGACTGCAGATGCAATGCATGTGATATTCTCTTTGTAAAAGGTATAGGGAGGGGGTGGCTCATGTATTTTTGCTGGGCTGAAATACCCCCCCCCCCCCCAAAAAAAATGTTAAAAAATCTTATTTGATTTATTTTATTAAAACAGTTGATCACCTTCTTCACAGTGCATCATGGTTCCACCTGAACCCAGCAGAGATGATGATTGCTAGTACTATCAGAAGGCTTTTGCCATCATTGGTTGTAATCACTTAATTCACTCCTGGTTCGTTCTTCTGTTTTGTCCATGCATACATAAATGTCCACATGCTCACACATACAGAGATACATGTGTAGAAGAAGATATACAAAACATAAACACTTTTGGTGAAAGAGGCTTTACTTTAAAACCATCTCTGTAAACTACAGACTACAAATTCTGAAGACAACTATAACTTGCAGACATCTCCAGCTAAATCTTATGGCCTCATCCCCAGTAAGTCTTCACCCCCCCTCACATTCCACAGAGCCATTATTGAATGAATGAGAAGAATGTGTTATAGTTAAAACTCAAAAATGAGTTTAAAAAAGCTTTATTTTGAGTAATATTAAAAAAAAATTGTCCAGAACCATGTGATGTTCTTCATCTCACATTGCTGCAGTCCTTACATATGGGTAGTCCACTGTCCTCGGTCGGCCCGAATACCAAAGTATAAGGCTGACGTCGGTCAAGGCGCTTAAAACTGACATCAGAACGTCAGGGTACAAAAGCGCATGACCGACGTCATATCCTCAGTCTTTTTTGCCGCATGGTCCGATGCAGAAGCAGCGTTGCAAGTGCCGTTCGGCGTTCTGAAATTTTTCGAGTTCGGAGTTTCAGACCGAATCAAAGTTGGCTAAGTACCCCGTTGGGGAATATTTTGGTTTTTTCTTGCCTCAGTGTTTTACCGGAGTTCAGAAAAAGTGAATAACTGTATTTCTTGTGGGAAACAGATACCGCATAGGGATTATCATTCTTTGTGTATTCCTTGTTTGGGGCCTGAGCACGACGTTGTTGGGTGTCGCTTTTGTGCTAGGTTCAATAAGCGCACTATTAAGCGAAGGTTAGATTGTGCTAGGCTGGTCTTGAAGCGGTGCAATTATAATATGCCGTCGGATTCTCCGGCGCCCGCTTCTTCGAAGAAGCGCAAAGACAAAGCAGTTAAACCCAGACAAGAAGAGTCGTCTGTTCTGGACGTCGGTTCTTTAGAGGCGTCAGTGGAACCGGTGGTTCCGACGGAGGCTTCTCTGGAGTCTCAGGGGGAGACTTTGATATTGCAGGATGTGGCCTCTCAGGAGGCAGGTCAGGCTGAAGGGGCTTCCCAAGTTACTGTACTCCCCTCCCTTCCTAGGGTGGTTAGGCCCTCTCCTTCTGTTTCCAAGGCTTCTCCCAGAGGCAGGCCAGGTTTAGCTTCTGTTGGTGTCACTCCTAGTGCAACAGGGTCTGTGCCCAAGAAGCACATGCTTAAAATGGCAGAAGATTTGATTACTCTGATTAGAGGTTCTTTGCCCCCTCCTGATAAGAGGCCTAGGGTGGAGCCAGAGTTGGGGAGTTTTGAGCAGGCTTCGGATGTTTGAGTCTTCGGCTGAAGACTTGCAGGAGTACTCTCCTTATTCTGATTCTGATGCAGATGATTCCACTCCTTCTGCTTCTCCTCCAGAGGATTTTTCTTTTTCAGAGACTCTTCATTCCATGAGGGAACATTTTAAGTGGGAAGGTCAGGACTTCTCTGATTCCAGGAAAAGGCTTAGGGAATTTTTGCTTTTGCCCCAGCATAGGCCCTTGGCTATACCTCCTGTTCTGGATGTTGTGGAAGATGTCTTTGCAGAGGCTTCACTTAATCCTGATTCTCTGCCTCCTGCTCCTGTTAAACCGGATAGGTATTACAGGGTGCCTGAGGCTCATAAATATCTTTATAAGAGTCCTAGGGCGGACCCAGAAACTGTTAGTCAGGGACCTAAGGGTGTCAAGGCCTCTGTTGTAAAAAATCCGGTTCCTCCAGATAAAGAGGCCAGAGCTTTGGATAGATGGGGAAAGAAAGTCTATACATCTTCTACCCTAGCTATGAGGGCTTTGAATTGCCAGTTTCATATGTTGAAATATCAAAACTATCTTCTTTCTCAATTGAAGTCTAAGGTGGATGCTCTGGTGGAAGGCATTGAGTGTAAAGAGTTACAAGATTTGGTGCATGTTTCAGAACAGGTGGGTAAGCATTCTTTACAATGTGGTTTTGATGCTGTACAGGCCTCGTCTAGGGTGGCTGCCACTGGTTCAGTTCTTCGCAGGCACGCATGGCTGAGGGATCAGAATTTATCTGACCATGTTAAGACAAGGATTTTGGATGCTCCTTTACAGTCTGATGTGTTGTTTGGTTCACCTGTGGAGTCAGTCTTGAAGAAAATGGAAGACAAGGCTAAGTCCATGCAGGCTGTTAAAGATTTTTGCAAGTACAGCCTCCAAAGTTTAGTAGGAATTGGCCTGCTAAGGGGTGGACCTATCCTTCTTATGATTCTCAGTCTAGGGGTAGATCTAGGCGTGGTAGGGGCAGCGCTCAGAGTTCTTTCAGACCTAGAACAGGAGTTCACCTGCACAATCTTCGGTGAGGGCAGGGGCCAGTCCTTTCGTAAACAGGCCCAATGACCTACCTTTTCAGCTGCCAGATCCTTCTTGCCTGGCAGCTCCTTTGGGAGGAAGGTTGGCACTCTTCAAGGAAAATTGGAATTTGATTACCCAAGACAAATGGGTATTGGATATCATACACCGAGGTTACAAGTTTTATTTCCATACCTTGCCTCCTTTCAAAGGCATGCCGGACGTTCCTCCTCAGCAAAGACTAGAGGCTCACAAACAAATTTCTCTGCTACTTCAAATAAGGGCCATACAACCGGTCCCTCTGCCAGAAGTGGGCCTAGGATTTTATTCTCGCCTGTTCCTAGTACCAAAGAAAGGGAACACGTGGAGACCAATCTTGGATTTATCTATCCTCAACACATATCTGGACATTCCCAAGTTCAAAATGTTGACGTTACAACAGCTTTTACCTCTGCTGGGCAAAGATCACTGGATGGTGACTCTGGATCTCAAGGAGGCTTACCTTCATGTTCCTATCAGGCTCAGTTGCAGAAAGTATCTGCGTTTTCGGGCTGGGACTTCTCATTATCAGTTCTCTGCATTGCCCTTTGGCTTATCTACTGAGTGTTCACGAAGGTTCTGGCTCCAGTGATAGCTTTCTTCAGGCTAGGAGGAATACAGATCTATCCTTATTTGGACGATTGCCTGATTCTGGCCCAAGGAAAGGACGAACTTCTTCATCATTTACAGTATGTGATAGCAGTGCTAAGATGCCTGGGGTATTCTGTGAGCGAAATAAAGTCCAGTCTAGTACCCTCTCAGGACATGTGCTTTCTGGGTGTGAGACTGAATACAGCATCCCAGATGGCCTTTTGACCCCGGACAAACAAAAGAATCTTTCTCTTTACTTCCATCAATTGTCTCATCAGTCCAGGCTGACTGCAAGGACAGTCCTTCAAGCCTTGGGGTTCATGGCATCTTGTATTCTGGTGCTTCCCAATGCCAAACTGCATATGAGGAAGCTACAATGGTATCTCAAAATGTATGGACACAGCACTGCCAAGATATGGACACTGTCATTCAGATAATACCTTGCATTCAAAAGGAATTTTTGTGGTGGGCTCAGGAATGTCACCTAAACAAGGGACTCTCTGTGACCCGGCCAGAGGCGAGTCAGATTCTAACGACAGATGCCTCAGACAAAGCTTGGGGAGCTCATCTAGATGGAAAGTGGGTACAAGACACGTGGCCTGCCAGACTTCAACATCTACATATCAACTTGAAGGAGATGTTAGCAGTCCAATTTGCATTAATAGCTTTCAAGGATTTACTTCTTCCAGGGCAGGTGTTGGTTCTAAGAGACAACACAACTGTCATGTGGTACATCAACAAGCAAGGGGGAACGCATTCTTATCCTCTATGCAGACAAGCAATGATTTTGTGGGAGACTGCTCTCAGTTTACAGCTAAATCTTCAGGCAAGGTTTCTGCCGGGAGCACAGAACTCCTTAGCAGATGTGTTGAGCAGACAAATTATGGATCCCCACGAGTGGAAATTGGATCCTCATGTATTTCAGAAATTGACAGTGTTATGGGGAACTCCAGACATAGATCTGTTCGCTTCTCCACTAAACTACCAGCTGCCAAAGTTTTGCACAAAGAGGTTTCATCCCACAGCTTGGAAAGTGGATGCTCTCTCATTCAATTGGAGCAATCTTCATGTGTATGCCTTTCCACCTCTGCCTCTCCTCCCAAAGGTACTCCTGAAGGTCAGACAGGACAAGCCAAAGATGATTTTAATAGCTCCAGATTGGCCTCGACAGCACTGGTACCCATTACTGAAAAGTCTGATACGGGAGCCTCCATGGCCTTTGCCTTCGATTCCACACCTGCTGTCTCAGGAGAACAGTCATTTACTCAATGTCAAACTTCACTCTCTACATCTAACAGCCTGGCATATTCTGTTTTAAACCCTGGAGGGTCTCAGCTTCCACAACAAGTTTTGAATGTTATTTTGGAGGCCAGAAGGCCTAGTACAAGGAAAGTGTACGCAGATAAATGGAGGAGATTTTTATTTTGGAGTACAGCAAAGGAATTTGATGTTTCTGAGCCTAATTTAAGTGTGGCTCTTCTATATCTTACTGAGTTACTGGACAAAGGTTTGTCCTTCTCCTCTATTAAGGTTCATGCTGCAGCAATTTCTGCTCACTATGACTGTGACCCACCATTGTTTTCTCATCCTTTGTTTAAGCAATTCCTTAGAGGGGCAAAGAATATAAGCCCCCACGTAGAGCTCCTACTCCTGCTTGGGATCTCAATTTTGTGTTGGAGAAACTCACTCTACAACCTTTTGAGCCTGCAGCTACTGCCGAGTTGAAATATTTATCATGGAAGACTGCTTTTTTGTTGGCCATTACCTCTGCGAGAAGGGTTTCTGAATTACAGGCCCTTATGGCGGTTGAGCCTTTCTTAATTTTCCATAAGGATAGGGTATCTTTGCGTACTAATCCTTCCTTTATGCCTAAAGTGGTTTCTAGTGTGGCTTTAAACCAAACTATTCATTTGCCTACTTTTTATGCAAACCCCCAAAATAAAGGGGAAAAGATTTTGCACACTTTGGATATACACAGGCAGTTGCGATATTATTTGAGCAGAACTAAAGGGTTCAGGCAGTCTCAGCAGTTATTTGTTTCATTTGCTTTGGGTTCTCAGGGCAAGCCTGTTTCAAAACAAACTATTTCTAAGTGGATTGGGTTTTGTATTGCTTTCTGTTATTCCCATCATGGTAAGGAGATTCCAGCTGGGATTAGGCCTCATTCCACTAGGGCTACTGCCACTTCTACAGCTTTTTAAGGGGTGGCAACTAAAGATATTTTGGAGGCAGCTACTTGGAGTTCAGTGCATACTTTCTCTAAGCATTACCACCTTCCACTTTACTCTAAATCTAGGGCTGGTTTTGACACTGCAATTTTACAGGGCATTTTGGCAGCTCCTAATGCTTTATAGTTTTGCCATCCTCCCTTACCTCTGCTTTGGGATTCTACCCATATGTAAGGACTGCAGCAATGTGAGATGAAGAACATAGTACAGTTTTGTACCTACCATAAATGTAGATGTTCGAAGATCCACATTGCTGCAGTCCAATTTACCCTCCCTCCTTCCCCTCTGTAGTTAGAGGCGGTTGTGTGGTTTGGGTTGTGAATATTGTAAATATTGTAAATAGGATTAGTGCAGGGGTGGTTGGTTGTTTTTTTGCTGTCTTTTGGTTTTGGCCTTTCTTTTTAGGGCCTTCTGACATCTGGGGCAAGAAAAGACTGAGGATATGACGTCGGTCATGCGCTTTTGTACCCTGACGTTCTGATGTCAGTTTTAAGCGCCTTGACCGACGTCAGCCTTATACTTTGGTATTCGGGCCGACCGAGGACAGCGGACTACCCATATGTAAGGACTGCAGCAATGTGGATCTTCGAACATCTACATTTATGGTAGGTACAAAACTGTACTTTTTCTTTGGTTTTGGCACCATTGTTCTTGTTCGCTTAGTAGGCCGTGCTGTTTCTGGTGATAATCTTTGTAAAACTGCTTTGTTGCGGTGCTGTATATATCTGTTTACTGCACTCCCTCTGTCCATTGACCATTTAGTGGAACTGTCTTTGAGGGTGCACTGCTAATGTCTGTGGTACTTTTGTCTTTTCCCATTTTTAAATTTTATTTATTATTATTTATTTTACATTTGTTAACCGGGCTGGTCTATCTGGATACATATCCGTTTTCAGTAGAGGCCCGAGGAGAAAAGCTCCAATACACAATAGAAGTACATATTAAATTGCAAGATTCAAAGTATTGTTACAACAAGAGAATACAGGTTACATATGCAGGAATGAAAAATTACATAGATGTTATATAAGACTAAAAGACAGACAGGAAATTATACACAAAACATTGATTTCGTTCAAGATACTGAAAAATAGACTGAAATCAGAGATTTTCCTTATTACTAAAAGGAAAGAGAAATTTTAGAGATCTGCAATTAGGGAAATGGGCTAGGGAAGTGGAGCTAGAAGTAATGAGATATGTAGTTAGTCAGGTTCTCGACATGGGCATGTCCATTGTGTGGAGAGATATTCTTTAAGGTTAGCTTTGAAATGATTGAGCGAAGAAGTAAGTCTAAGGTTGTTTGGCAGGGAGTTCCACTGCTTGCCAATGGAGTTTGCATAAAGGGCATCCCCACCTGAGTTTTTTGCTTTAATGGTTAGGATCTGGGTGCTGTTTGATGATCGGAGACTGTTGAGGTTAGTATATGGAGTTAGAATTTTGCACAGTGAGGGAGTTCTATCAGGATGGTTGATTATTTTATAAGCTTCGGCGAGTTGGCTAAGTTTGAGGAGATTTGGCAGTTCCAACCAGCCAAGTCTTCGCAGATTAAGGCAATGATGGGTTCGATAAGGGGAACCTGTTATAAATCTGGCAATGTGGTTATAGGCAAGAGAGAGCATGTTAAGTTCATGTTTATTGAGAAAAGAGAGGATCGGGGAAGCATAGAGGAGGGAAGAGAGGAGATGGGTGCGAGCAATAGTTAATTTGGTAGTGGGAGTTAGGAAGTTTTTAATTCTGTACATAGATCCTAGTTTTTTGTTAACAGACTTTACTGTTTGGGTAATGTGTATGTCAAATTTGAGCTTATGATCAATAGTGACACCTAGCAGTTTTGTACTGGTGACAGGGGTTATGAGGGTCCCATTATTGGATTTAATATGAAAGGTTGTGTTGTTAGTGTTTGGGAGTTCTTTACCTAGAGGTGAGAAGACGTTGGGGAAGAAAAGTAATAGTTTGGTTTTAGCTGGGTTAAGTAGAAGTTTTAAGTCGGTGAACCATTTTTCAACTAGTGAAAAACAATGTTGTGTGGTCATTTGGAGATTCGAGAGGGAGACGTCGGAGCAGATTAAGGTGGAGTCGTCGGCGTATTGTATGCAGGTGGATTTAGGGATGACTGATTGAAGGTCATTTATGAAGATGGAAAACAGAAGTGGGCCCAGTATCGAGCCCTGAGGAACGCCTATGGTATTCGGGAGCAGTCCTGATATTCTGTTTTGCCATAGGACAGCTTGTTGCCTACCAGTGAGGTAGGCATTGAACCAGTTTAGTGCTGGAGTGTCCAGACGTAGGGTTTCAAGGATGTTGAGAAGGAAATGATGATTGACCATATCGAATGCTTTTGATAGGTCCAGAAAGAGGGCAGATGATATGAGTTTGTTATTGCGATTGTTGTTGATTGAGTCAATAAAGGAAAGGAGGGCAGTAGTTGTACTATGGTGCGGACGAAAACCATGCTGGGCATTGGACAAGAGATTATTAGAGGTCAGATAGTGAAGAAGTTGTTTGTGGATGCATCTTTCCATGATTTTCGCTATGGGGGACAGGATGGCTATTGGTCTATAATTTGACATTTCCAGGGAGGTACCTCCTTTCTGAAGTGGAATGATATAGGAAGTCTTCCAGATTGAGGGAATGTTCATCTCAGTTATAGATCTGTTTATTAGGATTGATATGGGGTAGGCTATTTCATCAGATGCAATTTGTAAGAATTCCGCAGGAAGGTGGTCAGCCGCTAGGGTAGTTGGTTTGAGTTTTTTTAGGAGGGAGCGCACATAGGAGGAAGAGACTGGCTTTAAATTAAAGGGGGTAGGGTTGTCACGTTGCAGTTTAGCAGCAGGTGGGGAAGTGGAGGTAAGGTGACTGGCTAAGGTTTGGATAGTCTCAGTGAAGAAGGAGTTAAAGGTGTTGGCTACTTCTTCTTGGCCTTTCTCTAAGAGTTTCTCAGGGGTTGGGGTGGAAGTTTTGCCTGGGTGCAGAAGGTTGTTAAAACCTGCCCAGAATTTCTTTGGGTTGTTCTGGTGTTTTTGCTGGAGGCTGCAGAAGTATTGTAATTTGTCTTGGGTTATGGCAGTTATCGAGGCATTTCTAAGTTGTTGAAATATACAACGGTCTTGGGGGTTTTGTGGCTCTCCATTTTCCCAGGCTTGGTCACGAAGTTTGATTTTGGATTTAGTATCAGTAGTGAGCCAAGGTGCTATGCGAGTTTTGGTTCTAATTTGTCTATGTGGAGCATGTGAGTCAGGTATCTTAAGGAACGTGTCATTGAAGTGGGACACACTCTCTTCTAGTGGAAGAGTCTTTAATATGGTCCAGTTGCAGAATTTCAGGTCAGCAAGAAATAATTGAGGGACAAATTTTTTTTTGTTTCTGATTAATCTATATAGGGGGGTGTTAGAAGTTGAGCATTTATGTTTAATGATATAAGTTATTAGGTGATCGCTGAGGTCACAGGGAAGGGTGCCAGTGGTGTAGTTATTAGAGTCTCTATTAGTAAGGATCCAGTCAATTATACTTTCTTTTTGAAGTGAGTTGCCTATTCTGGTTGGGGATAGGATATTTTGGGAGAAACCATATAGGTTAATAGGTTGTGGAGTTATATGGGTAGAATAGAGAGACCAGTCAATGTTGACGTCTCCCAGAACTATGGTTTCTTGTGGGTAGTTGATGGCTAGCCAGCTCAGGGATTGCTCCAGGTTTTCTGTGTTCTTCCCTGGCGGGATATAGGTTACAATAAGGTTGATGCGTTTTTGAGTGTTTAGGCAGATCTGTAGGGCTATAATTTCTAGGTTTGAGATCATAGGAGGTTGTGTTCTTAAGGATGTTTAGTTTGTTTTTAAACATAATAGCTATTCCTCCACCTTTTTCCTTTGTACGATCAGCCCTGAGAATATTGTACCCGGGTGGGAGGATCTCTTCATTCTTAGTAGAGGGTTTTAGCCATGTTTCAGTTAGACACATGATGTCAGGGGAATGACTAGCTATGATGGCGTGAAGGTTGTGAATTTTGTTGTTAATGCTTCTTAGGTTCAGATGTAGTATTAGTAGGGAGTCAGTAGGTTTTAGGGTTAAATTATAGGGATTAGAGATTGGCATAGTGGTGGGACCTGGGTTTGGGTGAATATCTCCATCGATGTTAATACATTTTTTCAAGTAAACTAAAAGTCTTTGTAGTTTAAATAGTATTTTGAGATTAGTTTTGTTATGTGGAATTTTAGGGTGTTGAAGTGTCGGGTGGACTATTTTGGGGGATATATTTTTGTCCTGGTAGATTGAGGGTGGTATATAACTGTCATGGAGATTGAATTGGGAGTTGGTATGGCACTTAGGGAAAGGAATGCCTATAAGAGTTTGGTTTTCATATATTGTTAGGATATAGGTGGTGATGAGAAGTATAATTATGATGGGGGTAATAGTATAAGTGAAATTTGCCATACTGAAGTAGGGAAGTGGGTAACGAGTGGGGGAAGAGACTTTGTGTGGGGTTTGTTAGAGGGTTGGGCCTTGGGGTGGGAGGAGTTATGGAGTTTGACAAGGGAGCCTTGGATTTGTTAAGTGGGAGAGTGGGAGGGACTATTTGTAGCTATAAAGGTAGGGATGCTGGGGGCGGGTGGGATAAGGGGGCAGGGAGGGGAGCGGAGCAGAGCCCGGCTGGCTGAGCGGGCCTACACCGCCAGGAGACTTTGCAGGGTCTTAAAGGTAACAGTTTCCAGTAGTATAACTCAACACAATGGAGTTACTAGTGCTGAATTTATAAAGATACAATTTTTTACAGGCTTTGTATTATTAAAGAATTTTTTACAGGCTTTGTATTATTAAAGTCTTCAAGATAGAGTGTCAGGTTCTTGACAAGGACAGTGTTTTGTTGTTACCCTGATTTTTAAGAAGAGTTGAGGCTTCTGGTTTAGTTTTCTTTTGTGGTCCTGATGGGCCGCTGTTAGGTCTTGGGAACCACAGGAAGCTAGGCAAGGGAGGGGGCTACCTATGATACAAGTGAGGGAGAGAGATATGAGTATTAGTGTTAATAAGGTAGAAAAATAGTACTAGCAGGCTAAAACAGCTATCCTTTTTAGCCACAAACACACTCAGATGCCTTCATAATCCATAAAGTATGCAGTTAAAGAGAAACATTCAAATACTATGAGATGGCATCAAATGACTTCAGCTTAGTTAAATACACAGCAGATACTGAAATTATAACTTTAAATGAGTTCAGCTCTAGGTCGCTAATGCATTATGCTTAAAAGATGCCTAGAGTTAGTCAGGAACATGTGTAGGCCTTTGCAGAGTCTTTAAAACACATTCTTGTACATAAAATAGCATCCAGTTACTTTAAATGATTGCAGTATTAGGTCGCTTATGGTTTATGATATAAAGACATTAAATGTGAGTCAGTAACATTTGCGAGTATTTACATAGGCAGTAAAACACATTCAGGTCCTTTAAAATAGATTCAGTTGCCTTCATATACTTAAATAGCATTCAGATTACCAAATTATAACTTTAAATGACAGTAACATAAAGAATTTTTTACAGGCTTTGTATTATTAAAGTCTTCAAGATAGAGTGTCAGGTTCTTGACAAGGACAGTGTTTTGTTGTTACCCTGATTTTTAAGAAGAGTTGAGGCTTCTGGTTTAGTTTTCTTTTGTGGTCCTGATGGGCCGCTGTTAGGTCTTGGGAACCACAGGAAGCTAGGCAAGGGAGGGGGCTACCCTGATTTTTAAGAAGAGTTGAGGCTTCTGGTTTAGTTTTCTTTTGTGGTCCTGATGGGCCGCTGTTAGGTCTTGGGAACCACAGGAAGCTAGGCAAGGGAGGGGGCTACCTTTACTTTCGTTTTCTTAGGGTATTCACATGCTCAATATCAACAGATTGTTGATTGGCTAAGCAACTACGCACAGTTTTCATATTAAAATATGGTCGTACAACTATTTTCATCTATCCCAGCATGCCATAAATAAATGTTAACATAATGTTAACATAATGTTAAACATAAATGTTTTCAATGTTGTGGCTTAGTGAGCTAAGGTAACGTGATAAAAACTTGGTGTATCATTTCAACCTAAATTTTATATTTTATTCCCATATTCTGTATAATTGTACTGCATGAGTATGTCAGGAAGTCATGCAACTAGCACGTTGTATTTTGGGGATAGCTGCAAATGCAGACATCTGTGCCTATTTAGATCTTGTTTTGTTAAAAATGGGGTCTCTGAATAAACGTCTCAGGCAGTGTTGAAGCAGTGTTTGTAATAGTGCCTGCTCTGCAGCAGTACCGACTCTGGCATTATGGTTGTCAGTAAAATTGTCAGTGTTTCTGCTTCTGTGACCCAGTTTATCTCATGTTGTTGTATACCTAGTGGTCTAAATTCCCTAATGACCACTCAAAGGAACTCTACCAAGAGGATCATTGTGGGAGAGAGTTCCTCGTTCCTGGTTGATGCATTAATTAAGACTAATAACAGGCTGTGTTTCTCTGACAGCCTCTTCTGCCCCCCTTAATAAAGTTGAATGGACCTGCTCCACCAGCTGTTGGGGTTTATTGGAGATTAGCCTACCGCAACACAGTCCTTATTTAACTCCTTCCCAAACCCTAGAGCTCCAGATATTTAATTTATGCATCCCAAAACCCACATATATACATGTGTGTGTGTGTGGTTGTGTGTGTGCATGTGATATATATATACGTATACACACACAGACATACACATACACTCATGTAACACTTGCTGTATATACAACATGCTAAGGCAACAGTGCATAATATTTACACTGTAATGATGCCATCTTTTCATGAGATTGCTACAACAATTTCAGCTACGTTTATCACCTTCTTCCGAGTGCTGTTTTGTAGGCTTAGTTGAATTATTATAGCAGATATATTTTTGTTAGATGGGTAGTTACATGTTTTAATATTTCCTATTTAAGTAGCTATCAGAGGATATTTAAACCAGAGATAATAACTTATAGCTTGACACTCTGGAGATTGTCAGCAGAGGAGAACGAAAGACTGGTGGAAAAAGATGCAAAGAAAGAATAGAGAAATGAAAAACTGAGAGTGAGAGAAATTCTTTACATTAATCTGTTCATTATAGGTTAAGCTGCAAGAAATTTAGCTGAATAACCGTTTTAGTATTGTCAGGAACAGTGAGAAGGTGAATCCAGACAGGGTAGTATAATAAGAACTGGATATTATCCTGTTGTACAATATATTGGTGTTGTATTTTATTATGCATAGTTTTATTTTAGTAAATTGCATGTTACCTTTTAGAATAATTTATATGATTAATAACAATACTTAGTGGGGGATGGTATTAGATTCTGGTAGGTTTACACCAGGCCAAAGGGCAATGTAAACAGTAATTTTGTTTTGGGTTAATCAGGTTGTCTTCATTTAATGCATCCTTTAGTGTACCAAAATATTAATATGTGGATTTAACTAGTAGTTTTGTTGCACTGAACTTCCTTGAAGTCTCAAAGAATATAAGTTTAACTGTGAATTTTTTTCTAATGCTTATGTAATGTTAAATGGCCTTCAAGTAGTTGAAAGACCGTAAGTTATTCTAGTTTCCCCTATGTAACTCCAAAGCTTTGGTTGTATGCCTGTAGTAAACACTTTTTGGGACTCCTCAACAGCTCAGCTTTAACAGAAGATGGATTAGTTTGGTAGTGGTAATAGGAAATGACAATATGGGATTATGAGAATAAATGCAAACTCATATGAAATGAGTGGACTTTGTATGGTTGAAGATATCTTCCATTCTAATTCAGACACTTTCGTAATGATGTCTGTTCACACCCATGCAGTAAAGTGCTTCCCTTCTTCGACAAACTAATGAACACCGTAATGGAGTTTAGTAGCCGTAACATTGTAATATGCGGGAACTGGAAGATGATTATTAAAAACATTAAAGATAGGAAAAACAGCTTGTCCTCTTTCTTACCATCAAAGTAATCTGACACTGAATTAAAATTTCTGATTAATCAGCCCTTTTGAAGCTTCAGAATTTCTATCTAATTAAGAAATTAGTTATTCTACGGAAGCAAACCATGGACCCATACACAGATCTTTAGAGTTTCAAGTTGTATTATATCTATTAAGTTATGGAGTGTATTTCTCGGATTTTTATCTTGTTGCCATTGTTTCTCAAATAAACTTACTATATTTTTTTTAGCGAAGTCCTACTGCAGCACAGATCACCTCCATGAGGAATTACAGAGATCCACAGCCAAAATGTATTAATTCTTCATTTGGAGTACACATTTCCTGTAGTTCTGTTGTGGAAACTACATAACAGTATACATTGCAAATGGCTGTAATTAAATATTGCAGATTCTTAAGCGTCTGTGGTCCAAGAACCCTTAACTGTTCTACTCTTCATTTAACAATGATATTTTTTATGAGCGAAAGAGATGTTTTTCTTATTGCAACCACATAAACTCCTTTATTGTGATTTCTGCTACCTCTGACTGATAAGCTCACTATTCATCATTAGTTAGTAAGAAGCATTAAGATGCCAGTACACTGGGGCAGTCACTGTAGAAAGACCACCATTTGTTTTATGCTTAGCAGTTAATATTCAAAAAATCACTCTTGCAGTTTGGAACTCTCTTCTTGCTGAACTAAGGAATCATCTGACCTAAATTTCTGACACTTCCTCCTTACTTTAATTTATTCTGTACAATGTAAATACTTTTTACCATCCTAATGTTCTACTTCTGCTGTTTCCTAAGCTTCACTTTTTTCCTTCTGTCATTTTATCTAGCAATCTGCTCTTCTTGTGCAGCAGAGGCAGTTAAAATAAATGAATATACGTGCACAACTGTAACATTTTAAAATTAACCAAAATAATGTCCTATATAGACATTCTACAATATGTCCTGGGTTTAAGCAATTTTTATTTGTCATTCTGGAGAAATTACTCCCAATCCAAGGAATGGTCCAGGGAAAGACTACATAGAGATGGGAGAACTTATATGGCAAGTAAGATTATATGCAACACATTTTCCAGGAATCACTGATACTACATAAATGACACCAGTTCTGAAGCAAAGAGCCAGTAAATTATAGCGGGAACAAATAACCTGTTAACACACTAAAAAGTTGATTATAAAAATTCATAAATGTAGAATCGCATAATATACATTTTATTATGCTAACTTAAAGATGTTTTGTATATATCTATTTTAATATTGTATTAATATTTGTGCACTAAATTATATTATTCATTTTTTTGTTTAAATACATTTTTATATTTTATTTCATCTTTAAAAATTCTTTATTAATCATGGACTTGTTTTCTTACGGGGTTCTTAAAAATTTATTCATTCCTTAATTTAGAATTAACTGCCTACACAATATAAATGCGGTCCAAGAAGTTGTACTTTTATTCTGAAGAAGTCTTACTAGTGATGTGGACGAAAAGCTAACCATGAATTTCTGAGCTTTAAATGCTCATTTGTAGTGTTCCCTATGCCAGGGCTGTGTACCTTCCTTTCTGGAGCTTGTGTCAGTATCCTGTAGCTGGAACTTTGTGCTATTATTACATTAAGAGGGTCCCCTGCGACCTTGTGGCTGAAGTTTTTAGCTTAGGACCCATCTGAGTTTGGGATTGCTTGAGAAAGTCTTAGTTTGGGGCTTTCCCGTTGGTAGTTGTGTTAAAACTGTTTACATTTGCCTGCATACAAGCCTCGCATTTGTGTGGGTTTGCGCTCAGTTACTGGAACCGCTCAGCCTTTGGCAACTTTAGTCAGAGGTCTGGTGTGCATCCTTACAGAAATCAAACTCATCATTGAAAAAAAAACCCTGAAAAATAAGTGTATTTTAAGCCAGCACTGCATTTTATTAACTGTGTTTTATTGAATTGCTGCTTCATTTTTGCTGTTTGTAACCAAGTCCAGCTAGCCCACTTGCTTCCCAAATACCACATTCAGAAAAATCCTGTCACAATGGATGGGCAGTTTCCCATAATTTTTCTTGCCAGCTTGATTGATATGGGCATCTTGAGGCACTGTAGTAATTTCTTCATGTATACCAGCAACCATTTACTCCTAAAGCAAACTAACACCCTATGTGAGAGATGCAAATACACTGTGGAATTGAAGTCACTTCTCCTACCTAAAACAGACCAGACATCAAACAGGTTGCCAGCACACACACTTCACCTCACACACAAAATAAGGTCACAACACATACACCCACATATGCAGAGGTACTCAGTAAAAGCCTACCAAAAGAACAGAGACTTCCCAAACGCACACTTGTCAGTAAGCATGAAGAAGCCATTTTGCGTATCAACACACACATCTGTGTCTCAACAAATAGGTCCCTAAGGCAAAACACATCAAATGTCTTGGTCATAGGTGACTCCATAGTGAGACACACAGATGCCCCCTCACCAGACTGGACAAGAAGGTCAGGGTCAGCTGCCTATCGGGTGCCAGGATCTGACAAATCATGCATGGACTGAAGTCACTTAACAAGTACTGTTACGATTCTGTTATAGTCCATGTTGGAGTGAATGACTTGAGACATATCACGCTGTGCTATATGAAGAGAGACATGAAGGAGCACTCTGTGTGTCCCAGACAGGTGTGTCCCTAGCCCTAAGCAGTGTCCTACCCTCACCCGGGATGATGCCACGATATAAACAAAAAATGATTGACATCATCAGTTGGTTCAGCTTCTGGTGTCAGTTCGGGGGATCCAATATCTGTCAGCCTGGGAGAATATGGCAGACAGACCTCGCTTTCGGATACTGGCAAAGGCCTTTGTCTCCCCATAGTGTCTTTTTTAGGCAGTGTCAAAACAACAAATATTTCAATGTAACAAAATCTAATTGAGACAAACTTGGGGGTCGTGCTGCTTAATGCTAGGAATTTAAACATAAATCTGCACTCCCTGGAGGCACTCCTCACCTTGGAGAATGCTGATGTCTGTACAGTTACCGAGACATGGTTCAAGACCACTGAGAGCACCCTGGCTGTGCAAGGCTACAGTGCCTTCCACATCACCACAGTAGTCAGGAAATCCTTCTATATGGCACACCATCACAAAAGGGTTCACCTCCAGAAAAAAAAGAGATCATTGTTCCTCTCTACTCATCCTTTATCAGACCCATTATAGAGTACAATGCCCCATTTGGCATGTACCTTGCAAAACATCTACAACCACTAGAAAGGCCACAGAAATACCTCACTAAGAGCATTACTGGCCTCATACAGATGCCATATGCAAACTCCAGCTCTACTCTGTCACTTATCACCTACTCAGAGGCAACCTCTGCCTAACATACAAAGCCATGCCAAACCCAGATCTGTTGGACATGCTACTCTTAAAGAAACCCCAATCCCTCCGAGCCACACGCTCCAGGGACCTAAACCTTGCCACCACAGTAAACAGAACATGCTGGAGGGATAGATTCCTGTCCCAGAGACTTCCCATGCTCTGGAACAGACTGCCCATTCATGTCGAGCAAAGCTCCTCATTAGCCATCTTTAAGAAAAATCTTGACAATTCAATGGGAAATAGGAAATTCACCCCAGGGATCACTTCTGTGACTTTACTAGACAGGGGCACAGGAAAACAACTTTCTTGGGTGGCGAAAGCCAGGGAACTTTGTTGGCTAGGCTTATATAGGCCCCAGGGCTGATAGCCTAGTACCTACCTATGAACATGTTCAGACCTCCAAATGAGTATGAAGGAACCAAAGGTGGAGGTGTATCCATCTTGTTTGACCAGTCTCAGAATGTATTTTATTTTAATTAACATTACTTGAACTACTCCATATTACCTGCAGTGGTGGTGCTGCGGTAGCGTTGTCGCCTCACAGTTAAACGCTGTCCAGTTCGATTCCCAGCTAGAGTGTCTTCTGCATGGAGACATTCGTGAATACGCATACCTTCGTTGAAGGTTGTGCGTCAGAGCTGGTAACTCAGCACGTAAAAATCAACTACCAATCATTAACGGACTGTTGCGACCTCTAACTGGGAAAAGCTGAAAGACGCAACAAATTGAACTACTCCATATTCAGTTAACTATTGGGAAATTACCATACAACATCATTGCTAGCTATAGATCCCCCACCATTAAACAGGATAAGCACACCTTCTAACTCAATTTGTTGGAATCCCTCGCCATACAGCCCAATGCTTTAGTCATGGGAGATTTCAACTATCCTTCCCTAGACTGGGGGACATACATGAGCAAAAACAATCTCGGCCAGAGGTTCCTGGACTTTAACACAAATATTCTGGAACCGATAGTCTGCACCCCCAGTAGGGGCTCTAATGTCCTGGACATAGTACTTACAAACATGGGTGGGGTGGGTCACTCTACTTCCCATGCATGATGGCATCCCAGGTTAGGTCAGACCACAAATCAGTTTCATTTGAAATAACTACTGGAACCAACACCCTCACAGGAACAACAGTTATAAAAATCTTCACTAAAGCTAACTGCAGTGTACAAAGCAATGGTATAAAAGACTTCATACCTTCCACAATTGCCGACACCACTGATCACTATGCAGAAATGTATGCAAATGCCCTGTACAAACACTTAAAGCAACTGCATAAACTTTGCTGTCCCTGACCGGATCAAAACCAGGTCTTTCCATAAAAACAAGCAACCGTGGTGGACTTCAAGTATAAACAGATTGTATAACGACAGGAAGAAGCTGTTGTCCAAAAGCAAGAGGTATGTCACTCTGCAGAGGAAGAGTTCCCTTCTTATCCTTAACAGGAAAATCAGAAATCTTGTAAAGTCTTCTAAAGCAATGTATGAAACTAAAATCACATCCTTAGCCAAGAATAATCATAAGGCATTCTTTAACTACATCCAAAATCTAAAAGGGAATGCCCAGCTGTGTGCCAAACTGATTATAGATGGGATCACGAAAACTACACCGGATGATATTACCAACCTACTAGCTGACAGATTTAGCTCAAACTTCACCCTGCTATCCTCTCTTACCAGATCTCAAAGCAAACCAGACACCAGCCCTCGGCCTAGTATCTCTAGAAAGCAGGTCATCTCTGCTCTCACCAAGGCCAAAAACATGGCCTCAGTCGGGCTAGATAATATCCCAAGTTAACTAAATTATCTAAAATAAGTGCTAGTGGACCCACTTGGTGTTCTGTTTAGTCATAGCTTGAGAACTGGCTATGTTCCTGTAGAATGGAGAACAGCAGCAGTAATCCCCCTGCACAAAGAAGGGCCACCAGCTGACCCTGGGAACCTACAGACCCACAAGTCTAACCAGCCTCATCTGCAAGGTCATGGAATGAATTATGATGGACCTTATCAACAAGGACATAGGCAATCTCCAAACACTTGACCCAACCCAGTTTGGCTTTAAGGGTAGATCATGCTTATTACATCTGGTAGACTTCTTTGAGAATGTCATCAAAGCCATAGATGAAGATAAGACAATGCACACAGGCTATCTCAACCTTACCAAGCCTTTTGACATAATTCCCCACTCTGGCATCATTAAGAAACTCTTCCACATAAGGATTAACCCTTGTGTTACTAGATGGGTAGCCAGTTGGGTCACGGACAGAACACACTCTGTCAAAATTGGTGACTCTACCTCCACCAGTAGGCACGTCACCAGTGGAGTAACACAGGAGTCTGTGCTGAGCTCCTTACTGTTTGGCATCTATTTCTCAGAAGTCCAGGTCAAAGTAGGTAGCCTTTGGCTCAACAAGTTCACTGATTGCAAACTGGGAGCAAGCATTGGGTCCTCTAATGATGTCAACATGTTACACGAAGAACTAATGCAAACAAATGATTGGTGCCAAAGCCATGGTCTAAAACTAAATGCAAAAAAAATACATTATTATTCCCTTTGGCAAAATAGAATTCCCTACAAATTACAATATTGACAGCACCCCCCTGAGTTCAACCCAGTGGTGTGAGACTTGGGAACACAGGTTGATAGCAATTTTAATTTTGACCACCAATATTTCACAGTGGTAAGGAAACCTGTGTATCATACCTCATAAGCAAGGGCATACCATCCAGGTCAAGGGATGTTATAACTCCACTGTACTCAACCCTCATCAGGTCACTAATATAGTACAATGCACCATTTTTACATGTACCTTATCAGACACCTACAGCAGCTGGAGAGACCTCCCAGGTTTCTCACTAAGAAAATACAGGGACTCCAAACTATGACCTATGTGGACAGACTGAAACCCCTGTCACTTTTTTCTGCATCTTTTAGGCTGCTGAGAAGTGACTTGTGTCTGGCCTGTATGGCAATCTCCAATGCTGCCTTAATGGAAATACTGCACATCCACGCAGATCAAATGGCTCAAGAGTCTCCACGCAGGTCAAATGGCTCAAGAGTCGCTGTCTCTAGGGATCTCAACCTAGCTGGTGACATTAACAGATCATACTGGAGAGACAGATAGGTCTCCCAGAGAATGCCGCTTCTCTGGAATATACTCCTATTCACGTAAAACAGAGTTTCTTACTGGCTGTGATCAAATGCAGCCTAGACAATTGGATGGGAGACTGCAAATTTTCCCCTGGAGCAGCACCTATGTCCATCATGGATAGGGGTAGCCGGTGTTGATCAGAGACCCGCTTTGAAAATTCATTCTGCAAACTACCCAAAAAAGAATTAATGGGGACATTTGAGATTAACATGGCTAGGGCTTGTAAAGGGTCTCGAGCCACTGGCCTAGTAACCTCCTATGAACTACTATTACCTCTCTTACCTTACACTTACTGATCAGTCATATTCCAACTACCACTAACATCGGTATAACTTTTCTTCTAATACCACTGTATTTCATCTCTGTGATTGGTAGCTTTAACTTCTGTTGATGGCTCTAAAAGTATTCAAAAGTGTAAATACTTCAAATTCATTTGTGCGTGTGTGCAAAAGTGTTAAAGGCAGAAATATTTATAATCTTTTACTAGTATTATGTTATGCTTGTAGCTATTTTACATTGTGACTGAAAGAGTAATGTCTGACCAGTCCACCTACCCAGTTGACAGCTGGGATGAATGAAAGAATAATGACCCAATGACATGTTCCGTTTTTGGCAAGGGCAAAGTTTGGCCTTCATAGTCGTGTCGTTTGCTTGTGTTAATGTTAATTTCCACGCAGATTTCTCAAAATTTACTTCAGGGATGCCAGCCAGGTTACTTTAGAACAAAAAGATGTAATTGCAAAGCGCACACTTTTACTCCTAGCAAGGAGTTTGCAGCTCATGTCAGGTGTAATAATGACGTGGACTGCAGTGCTGAAATGGATTTTTCTGGGTAGATTTGTGTGAAACGGCCTTTGAGGCTTCTGGAACCTTATGACAGGGTTACTTTTTTTTCCTTTTTTTTCTTCATTCAGATAAACAGTATAATTAGGGCACAGTCTTTGTAAAATAAACAAAAAAACATTGAATGTATACTTTTAACAATGGCAGTTCTGAAGGGATTTTTGCAAAAATGCTCTGCATACATTGAGTATGATAGGCTCTGATATGCTAGCACGTCTCATTGACAGGAAAATGTCTTCATGACCACTTGCAGGGACAAGAGCAATGTTTTAAGGACAAACTTTCTTAAGAAATTAGAAATGTATGTCATGCCCTCCCCCAAATTGTTTAATACTGACTGGAGTACTTTAAGAGCGTGTTGGTTAGCTGTGTTAAGATTTCTTGACACATTACTGGTCCCAGAGTCAGTTTCTTTCTCTGGACAGAATGAGTCTGGGACATCGTTTGAATGAAGTTGACAGTATCTGCATATAAATTGCTTGTTTCAGTCTGAGTCATTAAAATTCATTCCCCAAGCCAATGACGATAAAACTAGGAATATTTTTAGAACTGCCATGTGTGAATCTTTGCAGTGGGTTAACTAATGCCCTGTGTTTAACATTTCAGATGCTCTAGCTGGTTATTAGCTATGCTTCTGCTACCAAGAGTAAGAGTTATTTTTAGATTAAGCAAGAAATTGAATTTATAGAGTGCCTTTGTAACCCAGAAATACTTTGATGTTTTCCCCAGAGAAGAGTGTTGTATAATTCTTAAAGCCAACTGGCAGTGATTTGCCATGTTTTTTCTTCTTTCATACCAATCTTTTTGCAAAGAAAAGTATCGAGCGTATGTACATGATACAAATAAGTGTGTGTGTGTGTGTGTGTGTGTTTGTTTGTGCCTTCTATAACTTGCTTCTTAATTTTTTTTCCTGTGTATTTCTGACTGATAACTAAACTTAACAGCAAGACAGTGCTATTCCACCGTTACAATCTGTAATCTGTATGGAAGTGGAGGTTGTACATTTATAGGAAGTCTGGACCCACAGTGAAGTTCTCAACCTTTAGTAAAAGTTGAAATGGAATGCCCTTTCTATTTGCTTGGGACCCATTTTAATCAAAGGTTAGATTTGTATCTGAGAATCATAAAATCATAGGAGGTTCAAGGTTACTGACTCTTGTAACCATTACACCTTACTATTTCCCACCCTAGACTGCACCTTCCTCCTCAAAAAGGGCTGAGCCAGTCAAGCCCTGGTGAATTTATGAATACCCTTCAGATTATCCAAATCCAGATTGAAGGATTATCACACTGCTTTACCTGAAGAGAGAGACTATTCCACCTTGTTTGACTGGTCTGCTGAAACTGGTTTAGATACCTTGTTCTGGTATTTGTGGGGCTGTTTAATTTGTGAAGGTATAAGCAATCCTGGACTGCCGAGTCCCTGTTTTTTCAAAAATTAAGAGAGAGATCTTCACTGAGCAACCTGCAAGAAAAAAAAAAAGATGGACAATGCTTGTAGTCTTTTCTGGTAGCTTAGAGATTTTAAGGCTGTTATCCTCTTTGTTAGGAACCTCTGGGGTCTTTTCAACTATTTGATATGTCTGGTGCGGTACATCCCAAAGTGGGTGTTGTATAATTGGTGTGATCAGTACTGCATACGTGAGTGCAGAAGCATCTTTAGATCTAGATGTTATTCTCTTTGCGATCAACTGTGCCAATCAGGATTTCCTGACAACAGTTACTGCATTGTGAGCAATGGAGAGAGAATAATCAATCCAGGTTCCCAAGTCTTTAACTGCATCATCAACCCAGGTTCCCAAGTCAAAGATTCAAAGAAAGTTCATTGTCATTTAGGACCACACAAGTGCAGCCTAAACAAAATAAATGTTAGCTCACAAGAGAATTGCTGTGTAAATAACAGACACAGCGGTATCAGAGAATAACATAAGAAAGAAAATAACACACATGACATGCAAGAGATAGTTCACATTACAAAAACACACTCAATACTCATTATCCAGTGGTGAATAATAAATGCCCACCACCAAACCCCTTCACCGTTAAGATAGAGAATAGAGACTAGTGAATAGCAGCTGTTTAGTTACCGTATTGTCTTTAACTGCATCATCAATCCAGGTTCCTGAGCCTTTAAAACACAAACAGGATACCGGAGCATGCAGCCTCAGGATAAAAAAAATAATTTATTTCAGAGAGCAAGTGCTTTCATGATCTAGCCGCTTTATCAGACGGACTCGTACAAAATAATGGTTACCTGTGGATGTTTTTTTCTGTATATTTTTTATGTATTACTTGTAAATGTGTTTTTTAAGCCGCAGTGGTACAGCGGTAGCGTTGTTGCCTCACAGCAAGAGGTTCTCTTGTTCGATTCTTGGCTGGAGTGCCTTCTGTGTGGAGTCTGCATGTCCTCCCCGTGGTCGAGTGGCCTTCGAAAGACATGCGTGAATGGGCATGCCTTTGCTGAAGGTTGGGTGTTAGGTTGGCAACTCGGCACCATAAAAATTGACTGCCAATCATTAGCAGACCGGAGTTCCGCTGTGGCGACCCCTAACCAGGAAAAGCCGAAAAGACAAACAACAACTTGTAAATGTGTTTTTATATATGCTCACATTTTACTGTGTTTGAGATCTGTGCTGATTGAATGGAAGATTTTAATGAGTACTATGAGCTTCTTTAATTTTGTTTTTTGTATGAGTCCGTCTGATGAAGCGACTAGATCGTGAAAGCACTTACTCTCTGCAATAAATTTTTTTATCCTGTGACTGTATGTTCTGGTATCCTGTTTGTGTTTGAAATTTCTACTTTGTACTTGATACCAGAATTCATCTGTCACCAAAGTTGTTTCATTCTTGTTTATTCCTGAGCCTTTAACTGCATTAGCAACCCAGATTCCCAAGTCTCTATGTCTTCATTTTGAAGTGGAGTATTGTCAGTGCTGTATGCTTGGGGATTTTGTCATATGTGGTAGTGTTGCATTTTTTGGCACTTAATTTAAGGCCGTTTTCAGTACACCAGGTATTTATAAATCTAACTTCGGCTGGAGGGCTTTTCTGTCATAGAGGGATTTGACCATGACTCTAGTTTGCAGTAACTGCAAACTTGGTTAACCATAGGTCTTCACTCTTTACTGGTGAGACCTACAGACTAAAAATTAAGTCATAGCACTGAGCGCTGTGGGACTGCACTGGTCACCTTTATATTCTCTGATGCTGTCCCTGTCATCCTTACCTTGTGGATTCTGTCTTTAAGCCAATTTGTTATTCATCTTACCATGCAAAGGGCACTTTGTAATGCATTTAGTTTATTTATTTTGTTAGCATGGGAATGTTTGGGGGGTGATGAATCCAAATAAAGGTAGGTTTATGTATACAGTGTGACTTCTGTCAATAGCTTTGCTACCTTTTCAAAGATGTTAACCAGGTTCATTAGACAGGCTCTACCTTTTACAAAACTGAAATACTGTGCATCTAGCCTAACGAGATTAAGTCTGTTGTAATTTGCAAATCAGACTCATCAGGCTAATTGGCATATAATTTCTTGGATTAGTAGTAGTGCCATCTTTATAAAGTGGCTTCACCAGTGCAATAGTCAGGCTTAGGTTAAATATCTTATTGAGAGTTTCCACCAGGGCATGTTTAGTACTATTTAACAAACAGCCCTCGTACATCATGTGGTCTTGTGTTCTTTAGTGATGATTGAAGGGGGGCTTGAGAGATAAGAGTACCTAGGGCTGTGGATATTCATCTCAGGAGTGAAATTTGCACTTTATTTATTTGCTGGTATATAGGAAATGTCCATAGAGTTTAACTCTGAGCAGATTTTACAGTTTAGCATGAGATCTATACATTGAGTGTTTCTTAGTTTTTTTTTTAGCATCACTAAAGAAAGATTTGTAATTGATATCTGAAGCCAAAGACAGAGCTCATGGACTGCCTTGGTAGAGCGAATAGTCATTTTTTAAATTATTAGTCAAATCCTAATATTTTCCCTGACTTAGGGGTCTCTATGTTCATCATAATTCACTACTGCAGTAACCTTAGCTGCATTGATTATATCCTGCCAAAGATGTAACAGGCCAGTCTTCCAAAGGCTTGGACTTCCTCCACATCTGCATGTAGGCTGCTGCCAAGTTTGGCTAACAGTGCAGAAAACAGCAGCTTGGTCTTCAAAGTCTTCAGAACTTTGTCACCCTTGAGAGTGCTCCTTCTCAACTTCAGAAGATCAGCATTTGGCTTATTTCTTCCATTACTGGTTAGATAAGTTCCTTTTGGCGATCACTGCCACACATTTTATATGTTTCAGTGAAATTGTGCCAGGTTCCTTTAAGAATGACTGCTTTAATGATATTGTAGTACCTCATTGGTAATTGCCACCTATAGGCTGTCTGGCTCTAATTTGCTTTAGTTTCACATTTTTCTGAGGGAAGGTGTGCTACTGGTGTATTTACTGGGATTATATTTGTTTGAGGTGCTTGTGTACATTTTGTAGCAACTTGCCTTTTTCCAACACCTGGCTGCAATGCTTACCATGATTTAACTTCATTTTCGGTAGTAGCATGTAACAGGCTAGCAGTACCTCAATTCCTCATCCTAGTGTTCCTAAAAGTTCTTATCTTGCTCAGTAATTTACTCAACCTCTGGTGGGTGACTCTGCAGTGGCCATCAGTTGTTCCTTAGAACACTCAAGTTTTTCCTTGGAGCCTCTTTGATCATTACAGATCAGGGGTTAGCTATGTCCTCTGCAGCTGTTCAAGTACCTTTAGTGAGCATGGAAGAACACTTTCTTTAGTCACAGGTGTTTCAGTGGGAAGTTCATCTCTCTGTACCCAAGGGAAGAGAGCGGCTTCCCAGTATGAAGTGCCATCCTTAAGTTGATCCTCTTCTAGTGAAGTAACATTTAAAGGAGAAACAGAAAGTTAAACACTTCTTCACAAAAATGTTTTCCTGTTGTTAAGGATCAGTTTGTTTATCTGACAAAGGGAACTGTTATAGGCCTTAAAACCCCTTGACCGAGATCTTAATGAAAAAAAAAAGTAGCAAGTCCACTCCCTCTCTTTCATATATTTCTGTAGGGGATGAAATTAATGCGGAAAGGGACAGGGCATCTTCAGTTGTAAAACACAATACCACGTGGTATTGTGTTTTCCATTGAATGAAGTGGCTTTATTGGATTGGAGATTGTATCCCAGCTTGTTCTTTTGGATTGTTGGAATTGGTTACCAGTGCATCTTCAGTTGTTTCTGATAAATATCTGTGACTCTGAGGAAAGTGTTTTCTAGAATTTCATCTGGAAGACTTTTCCTGTTCTGAAACTGTCTTTAGAATGAACAGTTTATTTCAGTGGGAGCAAGTTGATATTCAGAATAATTATTATTATGTGGTTCAGGAGGATATTCCTCTAACCCCAGATACAGATAGAACAGGATACTTTTGATAGATGTGGTAAGATAATTTGTTTTTCTTGTACATTAGCCTTTAGAATCCTAAATTATCAGGATCATATATTGAAATGCATGCTGACTTTCTGAATATGTCAGAGATTGTTCTGCCTTCCTTGCCCATTTTAGATTCTAGGTATTACCAGAACTCCTCCGTTTCTATGGTCTCTCAGGTGACTAAACATAGTTTAAAGAGTATATATGATTGTGCCAACCCTGTATCCAGAGCAGCTGCCTCTGCTGCTGTTATGAGAAGTTTTGCTTGGGTGTGTAATCGGGATTTCCTGAAGTTAAAACCTGAAATCTTATTCATTTTTGGATAAAGAGATTCTTTTTGGGGCTTTAGATACCAAAGTTATTAAACAAGGGGAAGAGTTTTCAGCTGTTCTTGTCTAAAGCTTCAAAATCCTCATCTACTTTTTCTCCCCAAAAGCAAACCCAACAAATCTCTTCAAAACAGGGTTTTAAAAATGTTGCAAGAAAGTTCTAACAAAAAAGGAACCTTCTAGAAAAAGGGGTAGTCCACTACTAATGAATGACTGTTACTGCAGTCCTCTGTCCTCCTCCTCCCTACCCATCGTCTCTTTTAAATCTGTCCCTGAGCCTGATCTACCATTTTCGACTCTGCCAAAAGATTGCTACAGGCAAATGGGTTCTAACAATTGCACAGGAAGGCCACAAGTGGCAATGGAAAAGCCTGCCTCCTTTTCTAGGAACTCCTCTTAACCATGTCCGTTAGACTGCCTTGTTTTCTTCTGGCATCAGCCTAATGCTGACTCTAGGAGTTATGGAACTAGTGTCCCCAGCACAGTATGTCAAGGGTTTTGATTCAAGAATCTTACTAGTACCAAGGCAAGAACCCTCTTGGAGACAAGTGCTCTACCTGTCCTTAGTCGACCTATTTGTAAAGTTTCCAAAAGTCAAAATGTTGACACTACAAAGTCAGGTAGTAAGGAATCTATATTCTCTAGATGTGCACAGACAACTGCGGTACTATCTTGACATAACCAATTCCGTCACCAAATCTCATCAGTTGCTTATCTCCTATAAAGGGATAAAGAAAGGGCATCCCTTATCTAGACAGACTTTACAGATGACTGTCCTTTAGTTATTCCCATTATGGTGAAGCACTTCCATTCGGGCTCAAGGCGCATTCTGTTAGTCATGTGTTCTTGGATGGCATATATTGAAAGGGGTGGACACTAGAAGCATTCTAGAGGCAGAAACTTGGTTCTGTGTACTTACCTTTTACAAACCAGATTCATTCTGTGGGTCCTGAACAGGCTTTGGCAGAACCATTCTCCATGGGCTCCTGGATTCTAATCTTTCCCCAACACAGGGGTGTAGAACAGAGGGTGTGTTGTGACTTTAAGAAGCATTTCAAAGTGAGGGCACGTGTATAAATAGCGTGTGCAGACAACAGTGCCATTTTGAGTGAACAGCCAGTGTGTTAACATGTGTGAGTGCAGGAATTTACTTAAGTTTAAGTTACTAAGCCTCAATCCTGATGTGGTTGTATGTAATAAAGCTGCTTGAACAGAACCCACAACTGTTTGTCTGTTTTATCCTGACGGATGAGAGGCATTGTGTCAGAAATGATTGAAAAAGGTCATAAATGAATTTCAAGTAATTAAAACTTGAATTAATGCTTTATTTCATAAAGAAAACAATATGAAATATTCACAAAGCACAAAACACATTATTAATCAAACAAAAAGCACAAAGTGCATTAGTGATTAAATGAAGTGTTTAAAACATATTTGATGGTCACTTGAAATACTTATGAGAGCATTCAGAATTACTTCTGATTTGCATAACGCGCATGTTAAAAGTAAAATGAGCACAAGAAAAGTTATAATGAGCATGATAAAAGTCAAACAAGCATAATAAAAGGTAAAAATGAGCATGGAAAAGCAAAGCGACTACATTTTTTAGTAAACAACCATGTTTTTTGATATGAGCTACTATTTCTCATTGACTAAACCTACTCAAAGTATAACTGGAGTTGTTAGAAGTATCTCAGTGTGCAAAGTGTTTGCAGTGTGTGCTTTAATACAGTACAATTATTTCAAAGAGTTTATTCTATGCAAAATACAGTTCATTCACAAAGTGCAGTCATTTTGAAGTGTTTCTTACACTGTACAGAGTAATTTCGCAAAGTACAGTCATTTCAAAACGTTTCTTGTGCTGTGCACAGTTCATTTGCAAAGTGCAGCCATTTCAAAGTGTTTTTTATACTGATGAGTGGTTTTACAAACTACAGTGATTTCAAAGTGTTGTTGTGCTACGCAGACTCATTGCACAAAGTGCAGTTATTTCTAAGAGTCTGTTCTGCAAGTTTCTGGCATAAATTTCTGACGCATATGTGTGTATGTTCATACATAATTCCAAGGGTCTCTGTTACTGTGTGTTGGCATGGCAGAGGCATTTTGCAGACCCAGTTCACTTGTGTTTCATCATAATATTGCACGTACAAGGGCATTTATTCTGCTTAATCTAGCGGTGTCAGAAGCCATTGAAAGAGAACATTCATTTGTATATGCACCAGCAGTATATGCAGGAGAAGTGGATAACCGTTGTATTGTTGTACAAGCTGAATCAAGGGAAGACTCTGAGTGCTTGAAACGTAAATTTAGGGAAATGTGCAACCCCCAGACAAATGTTACATTGGAGAGGCACTTATTTTTATACAAGAGACCAAAAGCCAGGAGAAACATTTGCAGCTTACATTACTGACTTGAGAAACAAAGCTAAAACATGCAGATTTGGTTATTTGAAAGATGACTTGATAAAGGATAGTCTTGTGTGTGGCATTAATAATGCTTCTGCGGTGAGAAAGATTTTACTTTGAGACAGTGATTTAATGTTAAGCAAAGCCATAGAGATTTGTCAAATACAGAAGCTTACAGAAAGGCACACAAATGTGCTTGGAAGTGATAAGAACATGGTTTCAGCACCCTCTAGAGAAAAAGTAGACAGCAGGCATAACATGGCTAACAGAAACAGGCCTAAGCACATGGCAGCTGCAGCCCCTGTGGAATTTCCAGGGAGAGCCTGTACCTTTCCAGCAAGTTCTAAGACTAGCTCAGTAAAACAGACATGCTTAGTGCAGCATAAGGGGGTGAGTCAGCAAAACCCAAGTCAAGTCTCATTGTTAATTGCCGTAATTGTGGCACCAATCATGAGTCCAAAAGAGAAAAGTGCTTAGCATTTCGTCAGCAAAGTCACAAGTATAAAAAAATGGATCCACTTTCAAAAACTTTGTAAATCAAGCAAACCTCATTCATTTATTAAGAAAAGTTACTCAAAAAAGCAAGTTGATCATATAGAAAGCTGCAACTCTACCATGTAGATGGTGTATTAGTGGTTGGTGAATAGGCTAATGCAGTAGATTTGGTTGCAAAAAACTAGGTGCTTTGTACTGTCCTGATTAATGGTAAAGCCACAGAGCTCAAAGTGGACACTGGTTCAAAGTGCAGTGTTATGTCAGCAGAAAACATTTGCTGTAGTAAGACCTGGTGAGCAACTTCATTTGGCCAGTTGTGCGAAGCTTGTTGCTTGTGGAGATGGAGATTCAAACCAAAGGCTCAGTAGTGCTTTCATGCTGTTCAGCTAGGAACAGTTACAGCTTGCAATTTTATGTAGTTCAGATCTGTACGGTCATTATTAGGTCTCAGAGACGGTTTAAAAACGAAACCGCTTTCTTTTACCAAAGAAGTCAGTCAAGTAAGCACATGTCCTAGTTCCAGTTTCACAGATGCTATTTTCACAGAGTATGCTGATATTTTCGAAGACAGGCTAGGTAAACTTCTAGTTGTGTACTCCGTGAAATTAGACCCAGAGGTCAGACCAGGGAGAACAGTTCCGGTAGCTATGCAGGACAGAGTCAAAGTCCAGTCAGATAAAATGGTGCAGCAAGGTGTGATTTGTGCAGTTACAGAACCAACAGAATGGGTGTCTTCCATGGTAGTCGCTCATAAGAAAAGCTCTGATAAAATCAGAATATGTATTGACCTAAGAGACTTGGGCAAAGCTTTAAAGAGACCCCACCTTCCTATGCGTACAGTTGAGGAAGATGCTGCTTTCATGCCAAATGCCACTGTTTTTTCTGTCTTAGATGTGAAGAGTTCATTTTGCAAGTAATGCTTGATCGCAAATCTTCACTGCTGACTGTATTCAGCACGCCATTTGATAGATACAGGTTTCTCATAATGCCTTTTGGAAGTAATTTTGCCAGTGAAGTCTTTCAACGTGCAATGGAGCAAATTTTTTCAGGCTATCCGTATGCTATAATAGTAGATGATTTACTAGTTGGAGGCAATGGTGAAGCAGAGCATGACAGAAACCTCAGGAAAGTTCTGGAAAGAGTATGTGAAGTGAATCTAAAGCTTAATCCTCTGAAATGTAAATTCAGGCTACCAGAAGTTACTTATGCCGGTCATTTATTTACCAGTTCAGGCTTATGACCAGACCTTTCCAAACAAACATCCATTCTTGAGATGCCAGCTCCAGCCAATGTCTAAGCCTTGCAGCTTTTCTTGGTATGGTTAACTATTTGGGAAAGTTTATACCAGACTTCAGTGAACTATCAGTGCCCTTAAGAGAGGTGACTCACAAAAATGTTACCTGATCGTGGTTGGAACAACACCAGAACGCATTTAATGACCTGAAACAGAAAATTGCCAGTCCACCTATGTTGAGATAATATGATGTCCACAAACCAGTAATTTTTTTCCTGTGATGCTTCAAAGTTCGGTCTTGGTGCAGTTGCTCTTCAAGAGAGGGCAGGCCAGTAGCCTATGCATCTAGAACTCTTACCCAAACTGCGATGCAGTATGCTCAGATTGAGAAGGAACTTTTGGCAGTTGTGTTTGCATGTTCAAAGTTCAGTGATTATATTCATGGCTGAGCTATCCAGATGGAGACTGATCATCAACCTCACTATTTTAAAGAAGCCTATGCATACAGCTCCAGCAAGACTATATAGATGATGCTCAGATTACAAAAGTACAACTTCAAAATAGTCTATAAAAAAGGCAAACTTCTTTATCTGGCTAATACCTTATCTGTCCAGATTGCGCAGAAATATCACAGAAAAGCTTGATACAGAGAATTTTGACTTTGATGTCATGGAAGTGAGTAATTTTTCTACCGTAAGATTTGATGAGCTAAGAAATCATACAAAGACTGATCCAATTTTACAAAAGCTCAACCACTTCTTCAGTATCGGATGGCTGTCCAAGCAATCTTGTGTACCAACAGAAATGCAACCTTATTTTCCTTTCAGAGATTGGTTGATGGAAGATGGTATCATTTTCCAAGGTCCTAAAGTTGTCGTTCCTACTTTTTGCATATGAGTACATCCATATTTTTCTTCGTGGCTACCCAGGTTTCGAAGCTAGCAAGAAAAGGGCGAGAGGACTAGTATTTTGGTCTTCTCTGTCAAACGATATCGATAAAGTATTTTCATCTTGTTCAGTATGTAATTGTACTAAACCGCATTTGCAAAAAGAGGCAGCTCAGCTAAGCCAGATTCCTGAACTACTTTGGTCAACAGTAGCCACCGACATATTCGAGTGGAATAGTCAACATTACTTAGTGTTGGTAGAATCTCTTATTCGAATTGGTTTAAGATTGATCTGCTACTCAACCTAATGTCCAGTACTGTCATTACCAAGTTGAAACGTCGTTTTTCAGTGCATGGTAGTCCACACAAAGTTATTTTTGACAAAGGTGCCCAGTCATCTATTTCAGAAATGCAAATGGTGAAAGGTTTTGAGTTAATTGGTCAAGTGAGAGGTGTATGTGCCGAACTGAGATCTTCCTTAGTAGAATCTGACGATATAGAATACAGAAGAAATCTCAAGCATCTTCTTCTGGTGTCTGAATAGATGACACAGCATCGTACCTGTGATACAGACTCTAGGTCTCAGAGCAATCCAGACGATATTCCTGTTGAAGGACATGTCTCAGTGCCTATTCCCATTTCTAATGATGTCCCAGATATCCCTGAAGTTGAACATTCATTAAAGACCATCCCTGTTGCTAAACCCAGTCCTAATTTTTATGTCGCATGATCAGGTCATATTTCCAGACCTAGTGTAAAGTGCCATGGACATTGTTTCACTTGTAATTATTTCTGTATAATTGCATGTCAAAGAATTATTTCTGTACAGTTGCAGGTCAATGATTGTCATTAGTACTGTGCATGACTTAGCATTTCAAAGTGCGTATAAGTCAGGGTTGCCAGATTTGGAAAGGGACAAGTAGGGCCCAAAAAAAAACGTCTTTCATTTGGAACAGCAGGCAGCCCGCTGTTGCGCATTGAATAGAAGTGCCTCCAATTTGTAGTTTATGACTGGCTCATTTACCGGCATATGGGCCAGTCATAAATCACAAAGCGGAGGCTGTTTCACCGGGATTTTAACCGACAGTGCGGGACATGTGATTGGGCTGCTGATTCCGGGACAGTCCCACTCAAATAGGGATGTCTGGCAACCATGGTATAAATAGAGAGCACGTGCAGGCAGCAGTGCCATTTTGAGTGAACAGTCAGAGTGTTAACAAGTGTGAGTGCAGTAGTCAGTCTGTTTATAAGTTTACTGAAGTTTAAGTTACTAAGCCTCAATCCATATGTGTGTATATAATAGAGCTGCTTGAACCGAACCCACAACTGTTTATTTTATCCTGACCGGACGAGTGACAAAGGGGTTTAGGGTTAGGGTAATCTACCCATATATCTAAGGCTACTGCAGCAGTGATTCAAGTTGTATAAATTGCATTTACCTTGACAGTGATGTTTGCACCTACCATCCACCCCCTTTTTATGTATGTAATTGGATTGTTAAAGTTATGGGTTTCTAACGTTACCCTTTTTTAGGACAAAGTAACCTTCCTTTTTGTTGACAAGAAAGCTTTGAAGGTTTTTCTCCACTGTTATCTCAAGCTAGCAGCAGCCTGGATGCATATATGGAAGGAGACCAAGGCTTTGGAAGATTGGCTGGCTGTTTATCTTATGCATGATATAACCCTTGTAGCTAATGTCTCGCCTCTCCTCTCCTCTTTTAATTGTATGAATGCCAAGTAAAAGTGTTCGTGTTAATGCCACTGTCATTTTCCACTTCTAACAGCTTTAAGAGGTGCATTCCTCTCTCCTGGTCTTTGTCACTCCTTGTATACTGTGAATACTATACATTTTTCTCGTCTTTGCTGCTGTCCCTTTTTGAGCGCAAAGGGCTTTGTGTTAAGCACACACCAATAAAACATTCTGCTTTACTTTTCATTAATGCTCAGAATCTGTTCACACTGAATCTGACGTATGAATATGTCACTCATGACTAAGGACAAGAAATATTGTTTTTTTTCCAGTCAAAAGAAATAGGAATATTGGTTGCCCATTTTTGCTTATAGTATTCTTCATGAGAAAGAGTTCTTTAGTCCACTCCCCTTCATAAACACACGCACAATCACACGCACTCTGGCAATCCCTGAAAAAGTGTTGTCCCTATGAAGTATAAGTGCTGTTTCATTTTAATATTAAGTGCTTGAAGTTCTCCTTAGCCACTATGCATTCGCACCCTGTAACCAGTCACACATACACACACAATTCTTCCATAGTGGCAGTGTGCATGTCTGTTATGAAGTTGAAGTTTCCATGTGCTGAAACTGGCAGTTGCTCAGTCTGCTAGTGCCAATTCCTGGAAAACTATCCAGTTTATATCCAGCTACCGTACAGGCCCCCTTCACAGTAATACTGGGAATACCTAATACGTAAATGTTTGTAGTCCTAATAATACTAACAGGCATGAAGTCCATAAATGTCAGGTTCCTAAAATAAGGGGAAGTCTATTTTGTGTTTGTTTTGTTTAGCTTTTTCCATGTAATAAAAGAAAAGGTATGTAATCATCCCCCTCATTCCTGCTAAAAATGGTTGTTTTGCCTTCTTTCCAATAACTGTTCAGCCCTTTCACTGAAGATCTCCCACTATTATTTTTTGTCGAGCTTCGCAGGATCACCTTTTTCTTTTTAATTGAATTGTGTTTTTACTCCTTGACTGCTTAAATAAAATGTGGCAACTAGTTCCCTCTGAACGTTCAGTGCAGTGTCACCATTTAAATTACTGAAGTAATAAATCAGCACAGCAAAGCTCTTGGAATCCAGAATGTATTCCAGCATAATGCCCACATCAAAACAGGCACAGGTAATGAACAAAAGTCATGCTTGCTCCACCTTGAAACTACTGTGTTGTTTTGGACAAATGTACAGAGAGCTGCAACAATCGTATATCAGTGTTTGATCTGTTGAAGAAAGGCTCTTCCACATAGCAGTATTCACTGTTTTCACTCCAGAGTGAGTGTATAGCTATTTATTTGCAGTTAACTATTGCGTGCCAAAATTTAAAAATCCAGAGGAAACATTTTTGCATGACAAGAGGCATTTTTGCATTCAGTATACAAATGTGCCATTCAGTCTGGACAGAACTATTTTTAGTACTTCGTCTAGAATGATGGTAATAGGATGGCAATAAAAATGTTGACACTTTAAATTATGATTGTTGAAAACCACCACAGATATGAGCGTGCATTTACTCTTAACAGTGCAGTTTCCATTATTGAATCTAACTGATCACAACATTTAATGAATATAAATGAGTCTTCATTTACAGATGCTGGCAAGCTTCCTGTGTCCTTCTGCTCATTTACCATGCAAGTCATCATTCTACAAAGAACAGTGTTTTCATCCTTTCTGTTTTTGACTTCTTTATTTCCCTTTGCGTGCATGTGTAGACATACACATACATACACTTGTTCTTTTGATGTATATCTTTATGCCTGCTCATTGTTCTTTCACCCTCACTCTCTTCTCACTTGTAGGAAATTTTATTGGAGATATTTTGTATTTGACCGGTTCAAATTACATTGCCTTTTCTTTTTTGCTGGCTTGCCACTGTTTATCGTGAGCAACATTGGGCATTGGTTGATTCTTATTTATTACCAAATGACTGCCCACTTACAGATCCAGTGATAACTTTCCCTAAATCTCCATTTTTGGGTAAAACGTATAAAGCTGCTCCATCCAAACTAGGCTCTACTGCAAGCTTTCTAAGGTGTTTCTCCACAAGGAACTTGGGGAGTGGCCAGCAGGAATGGTGTAAAGAGATTAAGCCCCAGGACCAGAGTGGCCAAAGTCTAGTTAGCAACTCAAGCACCTGCTGGAGCTGGCATTGATTGAGAAAGAAAAGAATGAGAAGGTTCTGTCTGCTAGTCTGTTGTTTTGAAGGAGGGACAGGGGACCTCCTTGAGTAAGCAGGCTGTTTTTGGAGACCCAGTGGAATCCGCAGGACAGAATGGCTGGTGGGCTAAACGTCTGGATGGCACTAGGGAGGTGTTGCCACCATTGCATGGCAGGGATACTCCCAAGACCATAGCTAATTGCAAAACAGTGACCTATGAAGGAGTGCCAGTACATAGTGGTGTAGACCTGTCCCAACTGTAGTCAAACCTGCATGTCTACATTGCATCTGTGGTAGCTCTCTCACTTCAGTACCTCCTGTGAGCTTGCATTACCAGTTTTCAAGACTGGGCAGGCAACCCCCAACCAGAAAGGACAATGTGATGCTACAAATGCATAACAATTCCAACTCTCCATTAAGAGGGAATGGAGGAAATCCCAGTAATGACTGCTCTTGGATTTTGAACTGTTTTCTTTTATCTCCATTGCAGTGGCAGCTGGAGGCAGACATTTACAGATTTAAATATTACTAAGCACACATTGATGCTTGCTTTTGCAGTGCTGTTACGACTATACTTGGTAATGATAAAACACTTTTACTGCGGAAGATGCTGCACCTTTGTCTTTTTAATATAGCAGGCAAAAATCAAAATGAAGTGCATAAAGTCACATGCTTGCTGATAATGGCGAATACTGGACTCTGTGTATATGCTGGTCCAGAATAACAGTGCTATTATGTGAGCAGATAAAGTTGACTGTTGCTTAGAATCCAACTGTGGCTTTGGTTTCCTAATGTTAAGTGAGTGTGCGTTGTCCTGCATTGCTTTTGTTTAGATAGATACATATATCGATAAAAAGATGGAAGAGGTCAGCAGATGACTAATCCCACGTGTAAGGGGAAGATAGTGCCTCCATTAACCCCCTGCTTTTAGAATGTTTTTAAAGACTAGGAGTGGAGGGTTTAAAAAGGCTGACAGTGCACTTACAAATTGAATTCACACACAACAAAATTCAGACATGCTGCAAGTGTCCAATAGATTGGATTGTGTGTGTTTTGGCTGCTTAGAAATCACTGCACCAGTCTGACAACTGTCAAAATGATAGGTACAAAGAAACAGTGCACAGATCCATGTTCTCCAATATCACTGCATGCTTTTGTAGTTCTCTCTAACCCAATAAGCAGGAACCAGCAGTCACCATGGAGTTCATTGATGCTTTATATCAGTTGTGCAGAAGCATGCCTTAACAAGGTCATGTACTTTACATTTTAGCTTTCATATGTCTTTCACTTGATATATGCTTTTGATGAAAGAAAGTTAATATGGATCATCACAAACTTATGGAGCTACTGAGAGACTACACTTGTTATGACAGCTGTTAAACTATAAAATGAGCTGTGGCCAGCAGTCACTTGTAGAATTCGTGACTCATGCTGTATTGTAGATTGCATTGCCAAACTGTAACTTTTAAGAGGGTATAGATGCTCCTGTCATTCCAGCAATCAGGAGTCTGGAAGAGGCATTGTTTGGGTGGAGACAAGTGACAGACGTTAGTGCAACTGTAAGTGCTAAGCTAATTGTAGGATCATAGGAACTTACTAGGCTATTGGTCCTGAGGCCTTTACAAGCCTAGACATGAATTTAGCCCATGTTCTGACAAGTCAGCACCTGATGCCCCTGTCCAGCAGGGACACAGGTGGAATCCCAGTGATGTATTTTCTGTTACCAATCCAGTTATCCAGGTTGTGCTTAAAAAGGGTTAATGAGGTACTAAGGGTTAATGAGGTACTCTGCTTGACATAGAGAGGGAGACTATTGCATATAAGGGGGAGTCTCTGGGACACAATTATATCCCACCACCAAGTCCTGTTGATGTCACAGACAAGGTTGAGGTCGCACATGCGGGTTACTGGAGTGGAGCTTGACTTGCAGATATGCAGCAGTCCCATCAAGGTGGGGTCTGAGATTACTTTGTATGCCAGGAAGAGGTCACCTCTGAGGAAGGCTGTATGAGTCTGAGTAAAGGGACAAGGCTTGTAGCCTATCTGTGTAGGGTAGATGTTTGAGGCCCTGGATTCTCCTGGTGAGTAACCTCTGTGGTCTCTCTAGTTGCTGCATGTGCTTTGAGGTGTATGCCGAAAGGGTCATTGTACTCAATAATGGGTCTTATAAGGGAAGAATATAGGGATGTTATGACCTCCTTGTCTCTGGATGAGATACCCTTACTAATGAGGTGGGTCATGTAGAACACTTTCTGTACAGTGGAGGCAATATGGTGGTCAAAAGTCAGTTTGCTATCAACATGGGTGCCTAAGTCCCTCATGACTGACGGCGTCCTTAGGACCTTGTTATTAATGTGATAATTTGTGGGGACATCCCTCTCCACGAAGGGGATGATGATGCATTTTTTTGGCATTCAGTTTGAAGCCATGTTTCTGGCACCAGTCATTTATTTGGGTGAGACCCTCTTGGAGGATGTCCACAGTGCCCGGCTTGCAGTCATTTGCAAATTTGGTCAGCGATAGTCCACTGGCTTTGGTCTGCACCTCAGAAAAGTATATCCCAAACAGAGGCCCCAAGACCAATCCCTGGTTTACACCGTTTGTTACGGGTCTACTGCTTGATGTGGCTTCCCCTATTTTGACTAAGTGGGTTCGATCAGTGAGCCAGTTTGCTACCCATCTGGGAACATATGGATCGTTGCGTAGTTGAGATAGTTTATCTATTATACTAGAGTGGGAAATATCGAAGGATTTGGCTAGGTCAAGCTACCCTTCCTGATCCCCATTTCAGTTTTTGGCTGGGTGTCTTTGGTGCAGAGTCTGCCTGTCCTTGTGTTCACATGGGTTTCCTTCAGGTGCTTTAGTTTCCTACCACTTTCCGAAGAGAATGCATTAGGTGGATTGGACACTTTAACTTGGCTGTAGGTGTGAGTATGATTGTGTAGTGTGGAAGAACTACCATGGTAGGGCTAGCCACCTGGTGATGTAAACCTTGGCTGTAGAAGTTTGCCATTTTGAAATGACACCCCAGCCCCATGTGCAAAAATAGGAAAAAGGGCTTGTGGATGGATGGATTCTCCTCACTGGATTTTGGCTTTTTTCCTGCTGTTAGGTCAGCATCCACATAAGTGCGAGTCATTTATTGCATGCAAATTGGAATGTGAGCGTGAGTGGGGGTGGATTGAGAGACATGGCTTTCACAGCATGTTTCTGTTCAAGCAAGTCTGTAGTTAAATAAAGGGAAGAAAACCAGGATGTCTGCTACATGCTTATCAGATCTTCACCTGCTCCCATGGCATTGTATAGTAACAGAATGGATTTGCAGTCACAGAAAGAATAGCTGACCACATGACACACACACACACACACACACACACACACACACACACACACGGGATATCACTGAGGAAAAGGGATATAATTGAGGAAATTGTCAGATCTGACACTGACAGAGTGGTGACAAACTTATTTACTTGTTTATCTGTGCACCTCCCCATGCACGCGCACACACACACACACACACACACACACACACACACACACGATGGTACAGGGAACTGTCACTTTCAGCATTTTATGTGTAAAACGTAATTTAAAACAACCCTGAATTTGTTGTTTTACTTTGTCATTTATTTTCAATGCTTATGAAAACTCTTTGCTGTGTATAGTCAGCAGGATACCATGAGCATTTTTGTACCTCAGGTAAAACTGAAGCGAATGCTGCGGTTAAGACTGTTCCATTGTGGTGCAGCTATGACATCTTGAGTCTGAATTCCCCT